>NC_041234.1:115911673-115931799 GCF_002837175.3 Physeter macrocephalus
TATATGTATACACATAGCTGATTCACTTTGTTATACAGCAGAAACTAACACAACATTGTAAAGCAATTATACTCCAATAAAGATGCTAAAAATAAATAAATAAAAATAAACGGTAGCCATGTCTATTATGGCATCCTGACTGTCAAGCCTACACTTGAATTAATGTTTGGTGATGATGATGGCGATGCTGATGAAAGATGAGGAAGAGGAAGAAGAGGACGAGGAGGAGGAGAAAGAGGAGGAAGGGAAAGAGATCATCAGGATAGTCTCAGGAGTGTCAGTGGAAAAAAAGATCCTGGCTTGAAATCTTGTGCAAGATTCTTGGGTAGATGAAAACTTCCCAATATATTCTTACTGAATTATATCAGTCTCTGCATGGGCCACCATCTGTCTTGAACATTCTAGTGACCCAGAATTCAAGCTTCTCCTTTCCCTACTCCAGCCAGGTGGAGTTGGATATGACATTTTTTTCCTTCCACTGTCCACTTTGGGAATGACTTCAAGTTTTGCATTTAGTCCCTTTAAGTACATTCCAAACAGAACATCCAAAATGTCTGGATTGAATGTTTCTCAACTATAGTAGTTCTCAAAGTGTGCTTCCCAGATCAGCAGCATCAGTCATGCCTAGGAACTTGTTAGAAATGTGAATTCTTGGACCAACCCTAGATCTCTTCACTGAGAAACTCTGGGGGTGGGGCCCAGTGTTCAGAGTTTTAAGCCCTCCAGGCGATTTTGATGCATGGCTAAGTTCTGAGAACTGCGGCTGTAGTGAAACCAAATAAGGCGGCCAAAAAGTGCTCTCTCCACTTAGTCCCTGAGAGGTTTCTGATTTTCAAGTGAGAAGAATGAGGCAGAAGCAAGAGTCCCTGGAGAATGGGCATCTTCTCCAGCAAATTGCAAAGGGATTTTACATGAGAGGAACCAGCAAACTGTGTTGCTCAGTCAACCAAAAAATATTGAGTTATCTACTATGTTCCAGGAGTTGGACGAAGTGCCAGGGAAACCATGACAAACGCAACATATGATCCCAGTTCTCTAGGACTTAACAATGGGTGTGAAAGACCTGTATTTCACAAGAATCAAATTGGTAAAGATGGAGAGTCTGACAAAGCCAAATGTTGGAGAAACAGGAACTCTCACATACTGCTGGGAAGAGTGGAAATTGGTACAACTGCTCTGCTGAGCAATTGGGTGAAATCTAGTAAAGTTGAAGATGTATAGCCCCTAGCAATTCCATTCCTAGGTTTATACCCTAAGCCTGGAGGAGCTCCATTGGTTTTTCACAGAGAAATGTACAGGAATGTTTACTGCAGCACTGTTCGTAATAGCAGAAAAATAGGAACAACCTAAAAGTCCATTTACAAGAGAATGGGTAAATAAAGTATGATAGAGTTGTACAGTGAAATGCTATCAGTAACAAATTAACACTAAAGAAAATGAGTGAAACACAACCTTGATAAATTGCAAAAGCATAATAATTAACCAAAACAGCAAGTCATGGAATGATACGTACAGCGGGATTCTATTTAAAGTTTTAAAATACGCAACATAATACTATATGTTGATAACAGATAATACATATGCAATGAAAGCATAAAAATATGCATGGAATAAAAATACAACTGGAGGACTGAGGTCACCACTGGGAAAGGAGGGAGAGAGGAAGGACACAAGACTGAGATGGGTCCAGGGTGGGATTAGATTGCATTTGTTATGCTACATTTCTTAAGCTGGGTGATGGGTAAATGGTTGTTCGCTATATTAGACTTTATAGGGTTTTTTGTACCTGAAGCATTTCATAATAAAATAAATTTGCATTAAAAAATTGATTTAATTGCAATCTCTCATAGGTAGGAATTAAGTTGTATTTCCAATTGTAAGTGTATTATAATGTATTTCCTTTGGGTTTATCTATGAGAAAACTTAGCCTTCTCTAATCACCCCCCCAAACCAACCTCCAACCTTCTCCACGGAGCTCCCCAGAACTTTGCCCCTGTCTCCCATACTCTACTCGCAACAAAGACAGCAACCGGATTAGGCTTATAATCCAGGTCACGTCATCACCCTGCTCAAACCCCTCCCAGAGTTCCTCATGTCACTCAAGGTACCAGTCAAACTGCTTACCAATCCCTACATAATCTGGGCCCCAATGACCTCTGTGAAATATCTACTACACCTTCTCCCTCGCCCACTCAGTTCCAGCCACATTGGTATGCACGCGGTATCTCAAACACATCAGACATGCCTCTGCCTTAGACTTGTTGATCTTTTCCCTCCACCTGGATGAATGTTTCTAATATGTGATGTAAATCTGGATTTAGAAAGACTGGCTTTTCAGAAGGTGGAGATGGTATAGTATAGTGGTTAAGAGCATGGGCACTGGTGTCAAACACACCTGGGTTCAGTCTTGGATCCACCCCACGCTAGCTGTGTGACTTTGAACAAGTATTCAATCTCCCCGATCCTCAGTCTCCTCATCTGAAAAATGGGGATGATTATAAAACTTGTTTAGAATGTTGTGACTTGTTCCTAGCAGAGGCCAAGCACATAGTAGAACTTCCATAAATATTGCCTTACTGCTGTTATTAAGATGAAAAAATGCAGGCTGATGATGGTTTGGTCAGATGGTGCTTTACCAGCATGAACGATTGGACCGAAAGTGTACTACTAAGAATGTAGCCAAAGCAGCTCAATCCTATGCCTTGCGCATTTCCCAAAGGAAGACATAAATGGCCTGCACTTCAAAATCAGAGATAGCATGTAGGAATAACAGCAAAACCAGGTGGCCAAAGATCTCACCAAGGAGGAATGCTGGGCCAACATTCTCATCATGAAAAATAAACACAATGTTTAAGGCATTAATCTTATCTTTTCAAAATACATAAGGATGGGAGAGGGAGATGTGGCTTAGCAACAGCACGTGCAGAGACGGAAGGAATTTGAGTCATCTGCAAGTTCAGTAGAAATGAGGAATGCTGCGTGACTGCCAGAAGGGCTGATCTGCTCCTGGACTGCATTAGCAAAAGCACCGTGTTCAGAACAAGAGCTGGGCTAGCTCCATCCTCCCCTGGACAGCAGCGCCCTTTCAGCAGACATGCCCAGAGGGTAGTCACTCAGATGGTGAAGGGATGACAGACGTGGGAAACAATTCACAGGCCTTGGGATGTTTAACCTGAAAGTGTGCAGACCGGAGAGCGCTGCCTTCAGATCCCCACAGGGCTGTCATGTGAGAGAAGGAAGAAACTTATTCTCCTCCTTATTCTGGACGGTTTCACTCAGCAAATACCAAGGACTTAGAAAAGTTCCAGGAAGACAGATTTGGACTTAAACAAGGAAATCTCCCATGTAAAATTGTTCCGCTAGAGTTGGAGCTGCTTCGTGATGTAGTCAATGCCTTATCACCAGAGACGTTCCAGGAGAGATTGCTATGGAGAATACTGCAGACACTGTTTAAGCATTCTGGAGAAGTCGAGCTCATGGCAAAGCTTCCAATCCTGAGATTGGAATTTTTAGGGCAGTGAAACTATTCTATGAGACAGATGACAAGGAACAAAACAATCTTGAACTAGAGATGCCAGAGTTGGATATGGCTGGAAAGTGAGAGATGCAGCAAGAAAATGAGAGAAGTGAGAGGTGCAAGGGGTTTGTTGCTAATCAGAGTAGGAAACAAGACACCAACGCCTTCAAGTCTCCTCTTTGTTGTAAGGCTCAGGGCCCAGAGGCTTTCCCGGGGTGAAACTCTGGGCTCCCAGGTAGCCAACCTGAGTCAGTTTTCTCTGTTCTACACCTACCCCGCTCCCAAGTTGGCAAATTCATAACCTACGCTTCTGTTTTGGTCTCTACTCTTCAGTTGTGGTTAGTTGCTCAGCCTGGAATCCCAGCCCACTGGCAATGCCATAGTTTATCCCCAGGCCTGGGCCTTGACCCTGAATTTCAGCCTATGGATGTGAACTTGCCACATAGAAGATGAAGCTAAATGAAGCTAAGGAGGGGCCAAAGCTGGATTTTTATTGCAAATATGTGTTTAGACGTTGCTTGCCTTCAGAATGCAAAAAAGTGGATAGTGTATCCAGCACACGTTATAAGGGAAGGATGTGATTCTCATCCTGTGCCCAGTCAAAATAGAGATGTCTCTTCTTAGGATGAGTCAATGTACTCATTTATAAATGTGCCATAATTTTTTTCACTTCAGTGAAATCATATGAAATAGAATTTATCAGAATTGCTGCATAACTGGACTATAAACTGCTGGGTCTGTGAACGTGCATGTTGTATACACCCAGTTATCAATAGTAAACAATCATCTTGATGAACCACGTTGGAAGAAACACTGAGTTTTCTAATTTTAAATGAATAGATTTCTTTTAGAGCAGTTTCAGGTTTAAGTAACAGTTGAGCAGAAAGTACAGGTTCCCATATGCTCCCTCTTCCGAGCCCCATTCAGTTTGCAACTGATGGACCAGTATTGCTAGGTTATTATTAATTAAAGCCCATAATTTACATTAGGGTTCACTCTTTGTGTTGCACGTTCTATGACCTTTGCCGATTGCATAATGGCATGCATCCACCATTACAGTACCATACAGACTAGTTTCATTGCCCTAAAAATCCCCTGCACTCTACCAATTCATCCCTCCCTCCCCCCTCTGAACCCCTGGCAACTGCTGATCATGTTACTGTCTCCAGTTTTACCTTTTCCAGAACGTCATCTAGTTGGAATCATATACAGTGTGTAGACAATAATCCACTGTCTGAATGTACCACCTACTGAGCGACATCTTGGTTGCTTCCAAGTTTTGGCATTATGAGTAAAGTTGCTATAAACATTTGAGTGCAGGTTTTTGTGTGGACGTAGGTTTCCAGCACATCTGGGTAAACACCAAGGCACACGATTGCTGGATCATACGGTAGGAGTGTGTTAACTTTTGTAAGAAACTGTAAACTGTCTTCCACGGTGGCTGGACCATTTTGCATTCCCACCAGCAGCGGATGGGAGTTCCTGTCGCTCCACACCCTTGCCAGCCCAACCCAACTTTTGGTGCTGTCAGTGTGCTGGATGTTGGCCATTCTAACAGGTGTGCAGTGGTGTCTCACTGCTGTTTTACCTCGCATTGCCCTGATGACATATGATGCAGAGCATCTTTTCATATGCTTACTTGCCATCTGTACATCTTTGTTGGTAAAGTGTTTGCTCAGATCGTTCTCCCCCTTTTTAACTGGGTTGTTTTCTTATTTTTGAATTTTAAGAGTTCTTTGTAAATTTTGGATATGAGTCTTTTATCAGATATGTTTAGATAATAAGGAAAATATTTGATAGATGTTAATTCATTAAAATGAATGAATAATGAATTCGTTCTGTAATTAAAATTATTTTGCGATTTTTCTTGATCCTTCTCTGCTTTTTAAAATATGTAACTTGGTATGATTTATCTTCTCATTCTAAGTCAATATTCATGTTCGTTTTTAATGTTGTAATCTTACTAAGGAAGCCCCCTGCCAAATTATATAAGCTGCAGGCCCCTCAAAACCTGAATCTGGCCCTGAGTCCTGGCTTGGGGCAGCCTAGGGGCCTTGCCGTCTAGAGTCATCTGCAGCTGCTTGACTAGGCAGTGGAGGGCAGGCTAGATTTCAAGGCTGGCCCACGTAGGTATGCATTACCAAGAGTCAAGCCAGAGGGTGTCACCGTTGTCAGAGGCCGGTTCTCACACCAAGCACGTTAACCTCTGGAAGCCCAAGGGTTCTCCCATTGCCGTCCCGCTCCCTTCAGGGCTTGTCTAAAACTGAACCCCAAATCAGTTTCTTTGTATTGTTCAAGCCAGAAAGCCAGGCACCATCATGGAATCCACCACCCCCGCTTCTTCTTGAACCTAACCAATCAGCCAGATCTGTCAGTGCTGCACTATAAACATCTCTTGAATCTATTCAGTTCTCCATGCTCCCCAGTGCCACCAAGCTAGTCAAAGGCACATTTCTGTCTTGTTGCACAAGTGCAGTGGTCTGCAGTGCAGTGTCCCATTGCTTCCACCCATACCGCTTCTTATGGATGCCCGACACAGCAGCCAGCGTGAGAACAGCCTGATCATGTCACTTCCCCGTTTACAACTCCCCAGTGGCTCCTACAGTCGGTAATAATTAACTTCAAGCCTAACCTGACATAGGGCCCCTTGTAATCTAATAATCTAGCCCCTGCTGACCCCTCTAAGTGATCTCTCACCTTTCCTCTCCAGTGTTCCAGCCATACCTATAGCCTTAGTTATTCCACCCAGTGAAGCCCCCTCTCCTCTCAGCCTCTATATCTTCCTGTGCCTTAGAACATGTTCCATCCCAGCCCACTAGCTAACTCCCACTCAACCTTCTGGAGTACAGGTTTCATATCCTCCAGAAATCCTCTCTAGATGCACAACAACTAGACTAGAAGCCTCCTCCTGTGAGTCCCCACAGCACCTGACTGACCCCTATTGTAACGTGTGATGTGTCGTGCTGCAATTACCAAGTTTTTTAATTATTTTTCATTTTGATTACAAAAGATAATTGCTCTATATAACAAGTCAAGCAGTATAGAGATGTAAAATGAAAGAGCAGTAAGCTTCCCCTAGTCCCCCTGGCTCTGTATGGACAACTCATTGTTCTTAATAGATCCACAGCAAAAATCTCCTATAATTTACTCAACCATTCTTCTATGGATGGACCGTCTGAGTGCTTGTGGGGAATTTTATTTTTGCTGCTATAAACATCCTTGCACATGCTAGGACTTTTATTTTTGTAAATTATATTCCCAGAAAACCAAAGAACATGTACATCCTAAATTTTAAAGAGATATTGCCATATTACTTTCCCATAAAAGGTAGCAATCCATCCTCCCACCAGCAATATATGAGAGTGCATATGCCCCAGAGCCTTCTCATGTCACTCTTTGTATTTTTGTATCTGATGGAGAAAATGGCATTTCCTTGTTTTATTAATTTGCAGTTCCCTGATTATTTGAGAATCTTTTTATATGTTTATTGGCAATATAAATTCTGTTCTGTGAATCGACAGTTCATATCCTGGGCCTATGGATTCTTTACCTCTTGGGTGACTCGTTGTGGCTCATTGTGTTTGTTAGACCAGATTAGCTTCTGTATCTTTCCTGGAGTAGCACTGGAAATGGATGTTGCCCTTCTGAACGCTACATGAGCAGTAACGACCAGAGACGGGATTTTTTTTTTTTTTTTTGCGGTACGCGGGCCTCTCACTGTCGTGGCCTCTCCCGCTGCGGAGCACAGGCTCCGGACGCGCAGGCTCAGCGGCCACGGCTCACGGGCCCAGCCGCTCCGCGGCACGTGGGATCTTCCCGGACCGGGGCACGAACCCGCGTCCCCCGCATCGGCAGGCGGACTCGCAACCACTGCGCCACCAGGGAAGCTCCCCAGAGACAGGATTTTATTGTTTCCACTTAGCCCCATGAAACAGAGGCACATGATGGGAAGATTTCCAAACGTGAGCTTCGACATGTTAGGACTCAGTCACAACTTTGCAATGAGACTCCCCAATCCCAGAGCATCCATCAGACAAGTGTTTGTGTGAGCTCTGCACACAGTTAAGCAGCCAGCTCAGGCTCTCTCCCTCTCTTTGACCTATTTTACCGGGTCTCATCTAACAACCGACTCCTTTTTATCTCTGATCAGTGTGGGTGAGAACACCCAAGGCACGAAGCTAAGTGCTTCAGACACAGGGGAATGACGCCTCACTTTAAGAAAAGCAAATATAGTATGGATGACCCCAAACTGCCCACCCAAAATATAAAAATTAGTTTTTTAAAAGTTCAATAGCTTTGCAAAAAAATATGCAGAAGAGGCTCGCTGCAGTTAAATTATGAACCAATCTATAAATATTTGCAGATTATGCATAAATAAATAAGTTTATTACATAAAAGGAGGTACACCTGCAGAGAGCAATTAAACAGTTGCCCTGGAGGAGAAAATGGAAGCATTCATTCTTGTTAGCTGTACTTTTCGAGTAGCTCCACTTTGCAAATGCAAAACCATTAGATCTCAGAGAACCATGGGCAGAATTAGCGGTACATGACATAAGGGAGAGTTTAGAAATCATCTATTATATTGTATATTGGTTAATGAGCAAAAATCTCTGGTATTTATACATACACGTGGACACTCCAGTGGGTGACTCACATTTTGTTCTTTAGAAAGTTGTTAACAAAATTCAGACATTAAATTGTTAGGCTGGGCTTCCCTGGTGGCGCAGTGGTTGCGCGTCCGCCTGCCGATGCAGGGGAACCGGGTTCGCGCCCCGGTCCGGGAGGATCCCACGTGCCGCGGAGCGGCTGGGCCCGTGAGCCACGGCCGCTGAGCCTGCGCGTCCGGGGCCTGTGCTCCGCAACGGGAGAGACCACAGCAGAGGGAGGCCCGCATACCACAAAAAAAAAAAAAAAAAAAAAAAATTGTTAGGCTGTCATTTTATTTCAAATCAACTCAACACACTTTTGAGCAATTATTAAGTATAAGACACTGTGCTAAGTGCTGTGTGAGACAGCAAGATAAAGAAGACACAACCTTAGCTGCTGTAGCGCTTACAACATGGAGAAAATAAGAATGTCAACAACACTTATAACACGAGGCAGGACGAGACCACACGGAAATAGCTCATGCAATGTTATGTGCATACATTATATCATTTAATCTTCCTGACGACTTTTGAGGCACACAGCATTCTCCCTACTATTACAGATGGGAACGGAGAAGCTCAGAAATGTTAGCTAACTCACCAAAAGTCACACAGCTAGTAAATGGCAAAGGCAGAATTCGAAATGAGGCAGATTTTACGACTCCAAAATTCTTGCTCCATCCACTCTACTTAGCCACCTCATTTACCGTGGAAGTGTAGAGTGTGGGAAGAGTAGTATCAAGAAATACAACCCCAAAGGTAGATTAGAACCAGGCTATAAATACCTGAAATGCTACAGTAAGTTTTCATTTTATGCCATGAACAAAAAGGAGGCATTGAAGTCCTTTAAGCAGGGCAGTGACAACACCCAATTTTCATTTTAGAAAGATCACTCCTCAGTGCAGATAATGAGCTGTAGGAACAGCAAGAACATGAATAAAGAGACCCGTTAGAAGGCTGCTGTGGCAGCGATAATGGTGGTCTAGACCAGCGCAACGGAGATGGAAAGCAAGAAATGCTAATCACGTCATGAATGCAAAATCCTTCTGATCTTGAGGACTTGATCCAGAAGACAACTCTGCATGAGAAGGGAAAGAGGTCTCTCAGCAGAGCACCGGGGCACCTGGGAGAATGGGATGGCTATCAACAGACACTGAAACAGAGAAAGCAGCACAAATTTAGGATCTAGCAGAAGGTGATAAGAGGGCTTATAGATGTTTCCATGGATTTTTTTCCATGGGATATATATTGATTATAGCCTGAGTTTTCATGATGTTAAATAAGCAATCTGTTTACAGAATCTTCTGGTCAGTTAAGTGGAAACAGATCATCAGTGCAGAGTGACACTTGGAATATGCAGAGTGACACATGAATGAATCTGAAAGATAATTACATCTGAGAAAGTGGATATTCTTCTGGTCAATGTCCTCTGACGTTTAGGAGTCCAAGAACTGGGAACTGGGTTCGGAGCTCAGTAAACTAATAGATTGAGCACATGGCCACCTTTGATTTCCTTTCATAGCAGCTGAAGTATGTTGTCTTTTATACCGAAACTCTGGAGACCAGATGAGGGTAAAATCTGTACAACTTGCCAATTTCTGAACAGCACAGAAAAGGGAAAAGCTTTTAAATACTGGGTCTTCAAAACGCTGCTCTCCTCACACTTTCATGCCTCTACCTGCTCAGAAGGTCTACTAAAGGCCATCTCCACACTTAAATGCAAAACATTCCTGAAGACTGCATTCAAAGATGATTTGTCAGAAGACAAAATTCTCACTGTTTTATCCCGATATCCATTCATATAGAGGCTTGACTATGTGGGTAAAGCTTCCAGGAAATGATAACTAAGTATATAGCTTCAAAATAGTGGAGTGATATAATATGAATCCATTGTTTCATTCCCACATTCATCTGGAATAGCGCATTACCCCAGTGATCACAGGCTTTGGAACCAGGCAGACATGACTTTGCTGCCTATCTACCTCCTCGTTTTGTGGCATCAGGCAAGACAGTTCCTTGCATCCTAATTTTCTCATCTGGTAAATGGGGGTGATACAAATACATAAGATTAAATGAGAGAATGCAAGTAAAGCATTTAGTGTGGTACCTGGCACAGAGTAGACAGCCAATGAGTAGCGAGCTTAACCCTCACTCAACAAATATTTATGCAGCGCCTGCCGTGTGCAAGACGAGGCGCTGCATGGTGCAGAGACATGAAGAGGCCCCTGCTCTCCAAAAGCCTGCATCTGGAAACTGGAATTGGAATAAGGAAGGCCCATGAGGCTTCTTCATTAATAAGGCAGACATATTTATGCCAGCTCTGCTTTCTTTCCCCACCAACACTGCTGACCATATTATGCCTTCTCTAGGACAGCAATTCTTATTCTTAACTTTTACCCTCTAACCACTACAACATGATTAGGGAGAAAAAGAGATTTTAGAAGAAAAATAAAGAACTGGTGAATTATTCATCTTAATCTACTCCCAAGAAATAGCATGATGCATTTCTATGCTTTTAAATGTAAGACTCGAGTCATTAACACAAAGTGCATTTCGAGAAACACTCTTCTGTGAGCAATTATTGCAGCACTTGTAGAATGACTTTAATGCTTAATTCGTTAAAATAAATGTGCATGTCCCCAACCGAGTGAAACAGGTACAAGCCATCTCAAACCAGTTGCAAAACTGAGATTTGATTCTTTGAGAAAATATTTGAAGCATGAGTTTAGATTTTGTCTTTCAGCCTCCAAAACAAACTTTCCATGGGAGGCCTTCTTACACTTTAATTATGAAATATAGAGACATCCAGGGGAGAGAGAACTCTTTATTTCCAGACACTCCAGTCCCATGCAAAAAAGAAATAAACAAACAAACAAAAAAAACTCACTTGCTTAAATCAAATGTTTTCAAATAACTGGGTTTTTAATTCTTTCAACTTTTGGGAATAAAATCAGTTTATTGATGGAAATACCACAACAATTTCCTGGTTTCTAAATCTAATTTCCAGATGGTATTTCTCCAAAACATTTAGAGAAAAACAATAACTCAGGACTGAAGAAGCTTTCTACCATAACTTGATCATGCATTCTTAGATTGAGAGGGTTTTTTGGTGGTGTTCAGGTTTTAGTTTTGTGTATGGTGGAAACTTACTGTATTTTCTAATCAAGCTATGCTGCAGTTGGATGGTTACAGATCTACTCCCAAAGGACTGCTCATTAATATAAATTATTTTGCTCCTAAGACTATCAGGGTGCATATAATTTTATCATAAATATAATCTCTAATAATTTCCTAGTTACATGGTAACATATGTGGGCTCCCATCATAGGGCAGGTTCAAATTGACATGACAGAATCAGTTTAAAAACAGTTGCAGAGTCCTAAAGACATAAATTGAGTCCTCACAACAGACTATGAAAAGTAGCAGAAATGTTCAGTATCCAGAGCACCTTCTTGAATTCTGCAGATTTGAAAATAACAACATTGAACCTGAAACTTTCCACACCACTGGGTTTAACCAAAAGCTTATTTCATGCATTAAAACCATTTTTCTGTATTTTATAATGCAATGTTAAACCAGGTTCCAGTTAGCCCATTTTAGCACTCATTACTAGAATTATACATTCCACAGTGAGACTGACCACAGATTAAATTTTTCTGTGCTGTTTGCAGAACAATATTTTCTCTTGCGCTTTCAAATGCCTTTTAGCCATAAATATAACAGTCATCCCTAGTGACATATTCAGCAATAACAGCTCACTATGTTCTCTCCCCAGCACCGTATTTCCTAAGTTACATTTTTCTCATGACCCTTAGGATTTTCTTTTATCCCATGTGCTACAAAAACAGGTCATGAGCGCTCTGGACTAAAATGTCTCCCATAAAATAGAATGTTGAAATTCAGGTAATGAACTCATACCAGCGAATCTCTCTCTCTCTGAGACACAGCTCTTCCGTTCATCACCTCTTGCAAGTTAAACAGAATGAGCATAAGTAAGGATAAGAATCAGTATTCAGATACCAATCTTGTGGGCAAAGTGTCAAATCTAGGGCTTCTTCCAGCTTGTTTTCGGTCAGGTACACTAGCCCCGATTTCAAAAAGCCTCTTGAGAAATAGAACTTTGGGATAGCAAAGGTGGTTTCCAAACACTCATCACCAAACTGCTATCATCTATCTATCTATGCATCTTCCCTTTTCCTTCACCACTCCTGCTCTCCAGCTTCACCGCAGTGAGGGTAATGTATTCATATTCTTTCATTTTCAAAACGAACCCCAATTCCTAAAGGTGCGCCCAGTGGTATGTCTAGTTTTACATATATGTATAGGGAAAATCATTGAAAAGTAAAATATTTGCATACGTATGTCACCTGATAAATCTTTCTAGGAGAGAAAAAGGTGATGTTCCCTTTTAGTAGTGGGGGAGGGAGTAGTGTTGTCATTTAAATTGCTTTAGTTCTGTTTCCCAGCACTCGCTGTATTATAACAAGTGCTGAGAAGGTGTAAAGGACAGAGTAAATTAGGTCTGTGCTCTTAAGAAATGTATAATAAAACAGGAGTCACAGTGGGGACACATGAAAAAGTCCCAAACCATATAATTCAAACATGCATTTACCTAACTGAATAATGTGATATACACATGAGGTGGGTGGGTTTCCTGGTATCAAAATATATGAAACTCAAGGAGTTTTGAAATAGGCAAAGGGCAGCATGGTACCAAGGAGATGGCAGAGCATTTAAAACTTCCCATTCCTAACGTTAGACATGGATCACAAATAAATGTCTCGTTTTGCATTTCAATTTAAAAAACTGGTAATAAAAAAAAAAAAACAACTGGTGGAATTTATGCCTTGTGTGAAAGGAGCAAATAAACCCTGTAGGAGAGTAAGGACACTAACATGCCCTTAATTCTAGGATCCAAGCTCAAATATCTCAGACGTACACACAACAAAAGTCAGGGCAGTTCCATTAAGTGGGGGCCTCTGGACAGAACCCTTTTCACAAACATTGTTTCAGTTCAACCACACAACAAATCTATTAGGTAAGAGGCGTGGTCAGTAGCCAGTTCCCCAGAGGAAGGACCGAAGCAAAGTACTGACTGTGAAGTTAGGTACATCTGCACTCCTAGAAGGATGTGCCAGCTGGGATTTGTTTGCCTGATGGCCCCATAGGCACATTGAGGAGATCTTGACTGACCAGGTTAAGAGAGCTGCCTCCCAAGCAGTCAGAGAACAAAGGCAACCCCATCAACTTTCCAAGCGCAGGAGAATGTGTGTGTGAGAGAGTGGAGGCCCAGGCTACAAGGAGCACACTCTCAGGAGGGAGCTCAGCAGGGGTCAGAGGAAAGAGATGATTTTGAGTACCCCACGGTCACAGGCTATTTGGTACCGCAGGGACACTGGGTCAAGCCTCTTGGGATCATGGGCTGTAACAAAGAATCAATCTAAAGAACCACGTCACTCCTGATGACAGAAGAACTGAGACCATGAGAGCATGAGGCAGCGGTGCCTGTGGACAGACTAAAGAGGGGTATTCTGGGAAGAGGGTATCCTGAGTTCTCACCCCTGATTCTCTCTTCCTGATGACTCTTTGCAAGACCAACTGAACAGTTAAAAGTAACCCTAACAACACGCCAAACCTAGATAAGGCCCATGATGACATCCGATGTAGAGTCACCTGGGAAGAAGATTCCGCTGTAGAACTTCATGTGGTTATACTTCTGGCAAGTTAGTTGGCCTAGAACCCTGAACTTTGTAAGCAGGCTTGCCTCTCTGAGGCAGTATGGAACAAAGAAGACTCTACGGTTGCCTGGGAGGTTGATGGATGAGTTCAATTTACCCAAGTGGGTTCCCTCACAACAAGGAGAGGAACATCTGTGTGCAGCTCTGGGACGGGCCAGCGGTTCCTGTCAACATCATCAACTTGAATACAATCCCTCACAATTCCTTCCTGACACCAAAGAGGCCTCCTCACACTAGCCCTGCATAAGAGTCCCAACTTGCCAAACTGTTGACTACTTGCCCCCTAGAGGATAAACTCCTACCATATCTCCTATCATGTGTTCATGCAGCACTACCCAAGATACCACAGCCTTAACTTCGGGTAACTTGAGAAAGCTTTTGACATTAAGAGTCTAAAAATGAGACCCCAATCTGCTTAAAGGTGAATGACCTAAATAGGATGGCTCTGACATAGAGAGAATTAATAAAAAATGGAAAAGAATTTAATAAAAGTTTAATGAGGTCTTAAGATGATTCAACCTATGCACAAAAAAGTTTCAGGAACTGACAAATACGATATATGAGTTTTTTAAATCAATAAAGGAATATTTTTAAAGGAATACCCCTACTAAAATTCAAATTGGTTTTCTGAAAGATAAAAAAGGAACAATTCCATAGCGCAGAGCAAAAATACAAAGAAATGGATCTAATGAATAAAAAATAAAAGACACTCAGGAAAGACCCGGGAAACCCAACATGATTACTAGGAGCTCCAGGAAGAAAAGAGGAATAGCTAGAAGGGAAATAAATCCTCAATGGTATTATAGCAACAACTTTCTTGAGCTAAAGAATAACTTGAGGTTTAAGACTCTAAGAGCTTGCTGAGACCCAGGCAGGGTTAAGGAAATAATGAGATAGTTGGACCTACCCTGATTAAATTTCTGAACTCTAAGGTTAAAAAAACACCCTTAAAAGCTTCTAATGAACGAGAAGTTTTCTTGTTAAAGGAAGATGAACAGAGTAGCATCCAGCAACTCATGTGTGACTAGAATACCATGCAGCAACATCTACAGTTTGCTGAGATAAAAGAACTGTGACCTAAGAATCATATATTGACCAAGGTTTCACTTCTATGAAAGTCCAAAGAAGAGATATTTTAAGATTTTCAAGGGCTGAGAAGACAGTTTCTGAGAACTCACTCAAGGAAGTATTCTAGCTAAATGAAAATTAAATCAGAACAAAATTCTTCTGAACAAAGTACAAGAAACAGCATTGAACAATGAACCATATCATTTTCATAATTATGCCTAAATGAATGAAGATGATGATACATAAAAGTGTCTTGCAAGGACTTCTGAAACAGAAGAGACATTCTCTAACTGAAAATATGTAGAACCAGGAACTAAAACTCCAAACTATCTCACCAAAACCCAAGAGACATAGGGTGAAGGTGGGGAAGTTGGAGGATATTCAGAAACAGGAAAGTGAAAGACTTCTGAAGGTGCTGATGGAAATGGGGCAGTGGACAAGTGAATGACTTGGGAAGGAGAAAGCATCGCTCTGTTTGAATTTGATATGCTGAGAGATAAATGTAGATAAAATGTGCCTGCTGCTACACCAAACTGAGATTCCATTAAAAACAACTGAAAAATTCAACTACATATAAATCATAACTTTCTACGTGGAAAAAAACACATAAAGACAAATAAACTGAGAAATAAATTAGCCACTTACACCACCAAAAAGTGCTAATTTCCTTAATATATAGAAACTTTAAATCAATAGGAAAAGACCAATGATTCCGTAACAAAATAGGTAAAAGGATAAGGACAGATAATTCTCTTGGAAGATATCCAAGAAACTGTTGACTATATAGCTGCCTCTGGAGAAGGGAACATGGTGGCTGAGAGGCCAGAGGGAAGGATGAATTACTTTTCATTGTGTATATACTTGTGAACCTTTTGAATTTGGAGCACTGTAAATCTATTTCTATATTAAGGTAGATTAAATACCGTGACCAAAAAACCCCAGATACCTTCATGTTATAATCCACTTGGGTGATGTTCTTAGAGTTTTCCATACAAGCCTCACGTTCCCTCCATCCTTATACCTTGCCTTCCACTAGGGCCTCAAAGTCCTCTATTGGATCCTCTAAGTTTAGTCACCCCTTGAACAAAGAGAGAGAGAGTGAAAACACAGAGGATCACAGGGCACCTTTTAAAGGCAAGACTTTTAAGTGATACACATTACTTCTGTTCACATTTTATTGATCAGACCAGTCCTATACCCCATGTTGATAAAAGAGTGCTGCAAAATGTCATTTAGCTATTGACCCAGAAAGAGAAGCCAGGTTGGATAAGGATCTAGCCAGACTCTGCTCCAATTACCTATTTCCAAAAACTTGATATTTGTAAAGACAAGACAGGAAATAAATAAAAGGATGTGTTAAGTTATATCAGGCAAATGCAAATGAAAAGTGACAATATACATATCAGTTAGAGGGTTACCCTAAGACCGAAAGTATTAAATTGGACAGAGAAATTTTGTGATGGTAAAATCTGTAACCCACGAAGTTAATAAAACTAGACTAAATCATTATGCAACAAGCAGAATAGCAATTAAGTACATTAAGAAAAACCTTCTAGGAAGACAGCAGAAACGAAAAATGCCTAAGAGCATTGGTGGTATAGGAGTGCGAGGAGGCCATACCAAAAAAACCTTAGAAGAATATTTGAATGATGTAAATGAAAAGCTCAATTTAACGTGTATATATGTATATATAGAGACACACACATATATATAGACACACACAGACACACAAAGATACAGATACATGAATAGATAGATAGGTATAGATGCCTTACAAACAGTAACAACACACTCTTCTCTTACATTACTGAAACGTTAATAAATAGTAATCATATACCTGGCCACATTAAAACCTAATAAGACCCTCTAATTTCTTTTTTATTATTTTTAATACATCTTTATTGGAGTATAATTGCTTCACAATGCTGTGTTAGTTTCTGTTGTATAACAAAGTGAATCAGCCATATGCATACATATATCCCCATATCCCCTCCCTCTTGAACATCTTTCACCCTCCCTATCCCACCCCTCTAGGCGGTCACAAAGCACCGAGCTGATCTCCCTGTGCTATGCGGCAGCTTCCCACTAGCTATCTGTTTTACATTTGGTAGTGTATATATGTCGATGCCACTCTCTCACTTTGTCACAGCTTACCCTTCCCCCTCCCCATATCCTCAAGTCCATTCTCTAGTAGGTCTGAGTCTTTATTCCCGTCTTACTCCTAGGTTCTTCATGACCTTTTTTTTTTTCTTCGCAGATTCCATATATATATGTGTTAGCATACAGTATTTGTTTTTCTTTCTGACTTACTTCACTCTGTATGACAGACTCTAGGTCCATCCACCTCACTACAAATAACTCAATTTCGTTTCTTTTTATGGCTGAGTAATATTCCATGGTATATATGTGCCACATCTTCTTTATCCATTCATCTGTCGATGGACATTAGGTTGCTTCCCATGTCCTGGCTATTGTAAATAGTGTTGCAATGAACATTGTGGTACATGACTCTTTTTGAATTACGGTTTTCTCAGGGTATATGTCCAGTAGTGGGGTTGCTCGGTCATACGGTAGTTCTATTTTTAGTTTTTTAAGGAACCTCCATACGGTTTTCATAGGTGCTTGATCAATTTACATTTCCACCAACAGTGCAGGAGGGTTCCCTTTTCTCCACACCCTCTCCAGCATTTAATGTTTCTAGATTTTTTGATAATGTCCATTCTGACAGATGTGAGGTGATACCTCACTATACTTTTGATTTGCAGTTCTCTAATAATTAGTGATGTTGAGCATCTTTTCATGTGCCTCTTGGCCATCTGTATGTCTTCTTTGCTGAAATGCCTATTTAGGTCTTCTGCCCATTTTTTAATTGGGTTGTTTGGTTTTTTTGATATGGAGCTGCATGAGCTGTTTGTATATCTTGGAGATTAATCCTTTGTCCGCTGTTTCATTTGAAAATATTTTCTCCCATTCGGAGGGTTGTCTCTTTGTCTTATTTATGGTTTCCTTTGCTGTGCAAAAGCTTTTAAGTTTCATTAGGTCCCATTTATTTTTGTTTTTGTTTTCATTATTCTAGGAGGTGGGTCAAAAAAGATCTTGCTGTGGTTTATGTCAAAGAGTGTTTTTCCTACGTTTTCCTCTAAGAGTTTTATAGTGTCTGGCCTTATATTTAGGTCTTTAATCCATTTTGAGTTTATTTTTGTGTATGGTGTTAGGGAGTGTTCTAATGTCATTTTTTTACATGTAGCTGTCCAGTTTTCCCAGCACCACTTATTGAACAGGCTGTCTTTTCTCCATTGTATGATCTTGCCTCCTTTGTTGTAAATTAGGTGACTATATCTGTGTGGGTTTATCTCTGGGCTTTCTATCCTGTACCATTGATCTATATTTCTGTTTTTGTATCAGTACCATACTGTCTTGATCACTGTAGCTTTGTAGTACAGATTGAAGTTGGGGAGCCTGATTCCTCCAGCTCCATTTTTCTCTCTCAAGATTGCATTGGCTGTCCAGGGTCTTTTGTGTTTCCATACGAATTGTAAAATTTTTTGTTCTACTTCTGTGAAGAATGTCATTGGTAGTTTGATAGGGATTGCATTGCATCTGTAGATTGCTTTGGGTAGTATGGTCATTTTCACAATTTTGATTCTTCCAATCCAAGAACATGGTATATTTCTCCACCTGTTTATGTCATCTTTGATTTCTTTCATCCGTGTTTTATAGTTTTCTGAGTACAAGTCTTTCACCTCCTTAGGTAGGTTTATTCCTACATATTTTATTCTTTTTGTTGCGATGGTAAATGGGATTGTTTCCTTAATTTCTATTTCTGATTTTTCATCATTAGTGTATAGGAATGCCAGAGATTTCTGTGCATTAATTTTGTATCCTGCAACCTTACCAAATTCACTGATTAGTTCTAGTAGTTTTCCGGTGGCATCTTTAGGATTTTCTATGTATAGTATCATGTCTTCTGCAAACAGTGACAGTTTCACTTCTTTTCCAATTTGGATTCCTTTTTTTTCTTTTTCTTCTCTGATTGTCATGGCTAGGACTTCCAAAACTATGTTGAATAAGAGTGGCGAGAGTGGACATCCTTGTCTTGTTCCTGATCTTAGTGGAAATGCTTTCCGTTTTTCACCATTGAGAATTATGTTTGCTGTGGGTCTGTCATATATGGCCTTTATTATGTTGAGGTAGTTTCCCTCTATGCCCATTTTCTGGAGGGTTTTTATCATAAATGGGTGTTGAGTTTTGTCAAAATATTTTTCTGCACCTATTGAGATGATCATATGGTTTTTATTTCTTAATATGTTAATATGGTGTATCACATTGATTGATTTGCATATATTGAAGAACCCTTGCATCCCTGGGATAAATCCCACTTGATCATGGTGCATAATCCTTTTAATGTGTTGTTGGATTCTGTTTGCTAGTATTTTGTTCAGGATTTTTGCATCTATGTTCACCAGTGATATTGGTCTATAATTTTCTCTTTCTGTGATATCTTTTTCTGGTTTTGGTATCAGGGTGATGAGGCTTCATAGAATGAATTTGGTACTGTTCCTCCCTCTCCAATTTTTTGGGGAAGGGTTTGAGAAGGATGGGTGTTAGCTATTCTCTAAATGTTTGATAGAATTCGCCTGTGAAGCCATCTGGTCCTGGGCTTTTGTTTGTTGGAAGATTTTTAATCACAGTCTCAATTTCAGTGCTTGTGATTGGTCTGTTTATATTTTCAATTTCTTCCTGGTTCAGCCTCAGAAGGCTGTGCTTTTCTAGGAATTTGTTGATTTCTTCCAGGTTGTCCATTTTATTGGCATAGAGTTGCTTGTAGTAATCTCTCATGGTCCTTTGCATTTCTGCAGGGTCAGTTGTTACGTCTCCTTTTTCATTTCTAATTCTATTGATTTTTCTCCATTTTTTTCTTGATGAGTCTGGCTAATGGTTTATCAATTTTGTTTATCTTCTCAAAGAACCAGATTTTAGTTTTATTGATCTTTGCTATTGTTTCCTTCATTTCTTTTTCATTTATTTCTGATCTGATCTTTATGATTTCTTTCCTTCTGCTAACTTTGGGTTTTCTTGGTTCTTTCTCTAATTGCTTTAGGTGTAAGGTTAGGTTGTTTATTTGAGATTTTTCTTGTTTCTTGGGGTGGGCTTGAA
>NC_041234.1:115931888-115961445 GCF_002837175.3 Physeter macrocephalus
GGTTTTGGGTCGTCGTGTTTTCATTGTCATTTGTTTCTAGGTAAATTTTTATTTCTTCTTTGATTTCTTCAGTGATCTCTTGGTTATTTAGTAGTGCACCGTTTAGCCTCCATGTATTTGTGTTTTTTACAGTTTTTTTCCTGTAACTGATATCTAGTCTCATAGCGTTGTGGTCAGAAAAGATGCTTGATACGATTTCAATTTTCTTAAATATTCCGAGGCTTGATTTGTGACCCAAGATGTGATCTATCCTGGAGAATGTTCCATGTGCACTTGAGAAATATCTTCTTCTTGGGTTGATCCCTTGATCATTATGTAGTGTCCTTCCTTAACTCTTGTAATAGTCTTTATTTTAAAGTCTGTATTATCTGATACAACTGGAGAATGTTCCATGTGCACTTGAGAAGAAAGTGTATTCTGCCATTTTCGGGTGGAATGTTCTATAAATATCAGTTAAATCTATCTGTTCTACTGTGTCATTTCAAGTTTGTGTTTCCTTATTTCTTTTCTGTTTGGATGATCTGTCCATTGGTGTAATAATCCATTTACATTCAAGGTTATTATCAATATGTATGTTCCTATTACCATTTTCTTAATTGTTTTGGGTTTGTTTTTGTGGGTCTTTTTCTTCTCTTGTGTTTCCTGCTTAGAGAACTTTCTTTAGCATTTGTTGTAAAACTGGTTTTGTGGTGCTGAACTCTCTCAGTTTTTGCTTCTCTGAAAAGCTTTTGATTTATCCGTCAAATCTGAATGAGATCCTTGCAGGGTAGAGTAATCTTGGTTGTAGGTTTTTCTCTTTCATTACTTTAAGTATATCCTTTCACTCCCTTCTGGCCTGCAGAGTTTCGGCTGAAAGATCAGTCGATAACCTTATGGGGATTCCTTTGTATGTTATTTTTTATTTTTTCCTTGTCACTTTTAAATTTTTTTCTTTGAATTTAATATTTGTTAGTTTGATTAATATGTGTCTTGGTGTGTTTCTCCTAGGGTATATCCTGTATGGGCCTCTCTGCGCTTCCGGGACTTGGGTGACTATTTCCTTTCCCATGTTAGGGAAGTTTTCCACTATAATCTCTTCAAATATTTTCTCAGACACTTTCTTTTTCTCTTCTTCTCCTGGGACCCCTATAATTCGAATGTTGGTGCATTCAGTGTTGTACCAGAGGCCTCTGAGATTGTCTTCAATTCTTTTCATTGTTTTTTTCTTTATCTTGTTCCTCGGCAGTTATTCCCACCATTTTGTCTTCCAGCTCACTGATTCATTCTTCTGCCTCAGTTATTCTGTAATTGATTCCTTCTAGTGTATTTTTCATTTCAGTTATTGTGTTGTTCATTTCTGTTTGTTTGTTCTTTAGTTCTTCTAGATCTTTGTCAAACATTTCTTGTATTTTCTCAATCCGTGCCTCCATTCTATTTCCAAGATTCTGGATCATCTTTACTATCCTTACTCTGAATTCTTTTTCAGGAAAATTGCCTATTTCCTCTTCATTTATTTGGTCTTATAGGTTTTTACCTTGCTCCTTCATCTGTGACATAAGTTTTTGGCATCTCTTTTTTTTTTTTTTTGGACAGGTGGGACTGTGTTCCTGTCTAACTGGTTGTTTGGCCTGAGGCTTCCAACACTGGAGTTTGTAGACTGTTGGGCAGAGCCGGGTCTTGGTGCCGAGATGAGGACCTCCGGGAGACCTTACTCTGGTGAATATTCCCTGGGGTCTGAGGTTCTCTGTTAGTCCACTGGTTCGGACTTGGAGCTCCCACCACAGAAGCTTCGGCCTGACCACCAGCTCGTGAAGCAAGATCCCACAAACCGCATGTGGTGGCAAAAAAAAAAAAAAAAGGAGAACAATAACAAAGAGTAACAAATAAAATTAGACTAGGAAACTAACAGATATGTTAGAAAGAATATTAAAATAAAAATGTAGATGAAACAACAACCGGAAGGTAAAACAGAACCACAATAGTAAAAAAGAGGAGAAGAAAAAAAAAAGGTAGAAAAGGCCTTGGCTGTGGAGAGCGGGGTTTGGGCAGTGGGCGCGGCCTATGCTTAGGACCCACAGGGCTGGAAAAGGCCCTGGGGGGTGTGGGGGGTGGGGCTTAGGCTCAAGGAACAGAAGGGGCCCAGGCGTGCCTCTGGTCTCAGAGGGCAGGGGACCTCTCGTGGGAGCCCAGCGGGCTTCCTGGGCCCGAGTAGGCGGGGCAATCGCCCTCAGCTCCTCTCCCGCTCCTCCCGCCTGGAGGGCCGCTCTCGCCTGCCTCTCCTGCCTCCATCCGACATCCCCAGGACCAAAACGGCACGGAGGGGGCCTCTGAGGGCATAGGACCCAGCCGAGAGCTGGGCAGACTTCCCTGGCCGATTGGGCAGGGGAAACGCTCTGCATGCTCCCCACAGATCCGAGCCCCAGAGGGTCCCTCCAGGTGGGAGAACCCCTCCCCCCTCTCAGCCACCCCTCAGGGGCACCAGTCCTGTCCGGCCTACACTTCTCCTCGCCCCTCAGTGCCCCCAGGTCCTACCGGTTCACTTGGGGCTTCCTCCTGTCTCCTTGGGTGTTGAGGGCCCCCACCAGCATCCAGCAGGTGCCCTAGTTGTCCACCCTCTAATTTAAATATGATGTAGTTCACATACTCTGACCGCAATGCAATAAAAATAGAAATTAACAGCTGAGAGTTGACCCCATAACTCTACCACTTAAAAATTAGGGAACATTCTGATAAACATCAAATTGAAGGAAAAACTTGAAGTTATAAATTTTCTAGAACTTAACAAAAAGGAAAATACCTCATACCAAACCTATGGGATATAACTAAAGCTTTATTTGGGAAAATTTATACAGTTAAAATATTTTGTTGAAAGAAGAGAAAGATTTAATATAAAGGAACTAATTATTCAGCTACAAAACTAGAAAAACAACAGAATGACTCAAAGAGGAAGAAGGTAAGTAGCATAGGTAACTGCTAAAATTGCTGTGCCTATAATAAATGCATCCAGAACTGCAGAAGATGTGGGGGTGCAGGTTACCCTTAGGCACTAGTTGAACAAGAGGCGAAATGTGGGGAGGGGTGTCCAGGTTACAGAGATTTTGCTGGTGAGCCCTGAGTCAAAGACCACTGTTTTGTAACATTCTTGTGACCATGAGATTAGGGCACAGAATACATGAAAGTACAACTTCAGCTCTCAAAGGTCATATTCTCTCTAGATGAGCTGCAACCATCAATCACAATGTTATTCAAAAATCTTAGATACTGTGACCTAATGAATGTGAGTCAAACACTCTCATCCCCTATAGGGACTGTTGGCAACTTGAGAGACAGCATCCCTCTGCTGTACTCCTATAGCGATCTGTACACATCACTATCACAGTACTTATCTCACTGCCTCATGAGTTATCTGCTTGTGTATGCTTTTTCCTTTGAATCCCTTAGGCACAGGGATACTGTGTTTTTCTTCTTGGAGCCTCCCCCGTCCCTCCCCAGAGCCTTGATCAAGAAATATTTGATGAACAACTGAATAAGGGCATACATGTACAGATACTAATCAAAGAGCCAAAGGGTGCAGAAAATCAAGAAGTCTCCTTTCATGCAGAGTGACCTAGATAAGGAAAGCGCCATAGGCCCATTAAGCTACAGATGACAGGTACTCAACTGACAGAACAACAGAAGGGAAAGAACACATAGATCATGTAGGAAACCTACTAATATTTCAACCAAGAGATAACGGTGTTTTTCGAGACTATTCAAAGATTTCAGAAATGATTTATTATTTTTTTAAACACTTGTCAGCCTCCAACACACATAGTGAAATTTTAAGCTTCTGGAAAATCACTAACAAAACAGGAGACTGTTTGCTAACTAGGCTACCCTTGTAGTAATCATTAGTTTATTTTGCTCCTGGAGACATGGGTAAAATCTGAGTGAAAAGAAAAGAAAAGAAAAACAAAGAGGAATTGTGAAGGTTGGGGTAAATGAATACTGGCTCACATAAGAGAGATGAAAAGATCTATTCACACATCACCCACACTATCCACATTCACAGGGATCGAAAACTTCAGGAGAAAAGTTGCCTTATTTAGTAGATAGCTCTATTGCTACTCCACCTCTTCCATCCTATCCACAGTTCCCATTGAACTTGTTTCCTAGCAAAGTCTTTAAACATCCAAGAGAGATGTGGATGTTTTTAACAGTAGACAAGAACCAAGTGAATAAAACAAGTGTGTAAAGCCCTGAATGGATGTGGCTGAGGGTGAGGCTTTCTTGATTAATTTGGGGGCTGGGGGTACTTCTTCCTGCAGGGTCACTAATCCTGACACCTGCTCCCCTGCAGCCAAGTACAACACCAGAGGCTGACAGGATTGGATGCCTTATAAATGTGGCTGGGAAGGAAGCTTACGTACTGCACTTTTCTGAAGTTAGAGCTGGAGAAGTAGGGAAGAAATAGCTGAAGATGGCAGTTGTCTGTCACAGTTGACAACTGTACATAGGTATCCAACATGTTTAACCTGCTCCTACATTCCTACTCCTTTGCCTGGTAACTTCCATTCATCCTTTGGTTCTCAGCCAGCTTACATATCCCCTCTTCCAGGGAGTGGGCTTTCTGGACCCCCTAGACTAGTCCCATAGCACCATCTACTGCTGTCATATCTCATTATAATTGCTGGATTCATGCCTGTCTCCCCCTGTAGTCCATAAGGCTGTAAGGGCAGGAGCTGTGTCTGTCTCGTTCACAGCTGAATCCCTTGCACCAAGAACAGTGCGTGATGTAAGTGCTTAATAAATGCTGAGTGAATGAACCAATCAACAAACAAACAAATAAGTGAGGGTGTGGCCTCGATTAGGTAGGGCCAGTGGTCAAAAGAAAGAAATTGGAAGACTGACTACTCATAGAACCCATGTGATAGGGGTGATTTTGTTAAACCTATTATAGAAATAAGAAAAACAAAGCCCAGAGGAATTAGCTTGTTCCAAAGGAAGAAAAGTAAGCAAATTAGCTACCTTCTCCTGCACATCCTAAGCCTCATTACTGAGACAGGCTCAGGAATAGGGAGGCTGAGCACTGGTCAATATTTGAGGGGCCTCCCCAGCTCTGAGAGAAATAAATTTCTATTTATTAGAATGGAATAAAATGGAATTGAACTGAAATGGTCCTCTCACAACTTGCAAACCTTGAGCTTCACTTACTCTTGCCTCACTCCTAACACAGAGTAGGAGCTCTGTAATCAGTGCATTGCAATTGAATAGCCAGGCTCAAATAGAGAGGGTAGGATTACATTCAGACCTAAGTAGGCATGTTCTTTTTGTTCTATGACAGCTGCTCAAGCCAAGGAGATGCTCCTCTGAAGAAAGAAGGCTTACC
The DNA here is from genome assembly GCF_002837175.3 of Physeter macrocephalus. Taxonomy (NCBI): domain Eukaryota; kingdom Metazoa; phylum Chordata; class Mammalia; order Artiodactyla; family Physeteridae; genus Physeter; species Physeter macrocephalus. The sequence goes on from NC_041234.1 coordinate 115,937,236, forward strand.
TGAAGAGAATTCAAGGCAATAGATCTTCATTGAGGACGTACCATGTGCAAGGCCCTGTTCCAGGCTTACTGGAAGATCATGGAGGGAGAGCGAGGAGAAGGGGAGAAATGGGGACAAAATAATACCTGCGATCTCCCTAAGCAACTGGTTCTTTTCTAGGCCACTATTAGGCAAGTCCAGCTCATTGGGATGAATTAGTTTTCTTTGCTGAAGAATTAGTTTTCTTTGCTTTCACTTTCCTAGTTTAGTCCCATCAGTACTACTTAAAGTGTAATCTGAATCTACACTTATTTCCTAGGCCTTTGCTAGAACTGAGAAATGGAAATCAATTGATGCATATGCATGAGATTGAATACTTTAGGATTTCCCTTATTGAGATAATCACCTGAAAGATTCAAGAGTATTTGAACTTAATCACACTCAACCTTCTGATTTGATATATTTTTAATTCTCATTTATTGGGAGAAGAAATTGACTATCATTGCTCCCTTCATAAGAGTGTTGTACATTTTATTTTAAACGTGCTGCCTCCAAACTACTACCCAGGTAGCCTGGTCAGGACATCTTCATCTTTAGAGACGAATCACCATCAAGGACCACTCACGCTTCCCTGGGTTTGGTACAACTCTCTACCAATGAACTATGGACTTTATCTTCTCATTTATAAAACTCATGTATAAATCTCAACATACAGAAATAAAATTTCATACAGCAGTTGACAACTTGTGTGAAAAGTATCAGCACCATGGGATTTATAAACATCTGAAACATTGCATTTCTACAACAGATTATTTGACAAGCCTTTAAAGTACAATGCAACCAACACTATTAGGATGTTATGACAGACTCTAGGATAGATTTAGTAATTCTTCTCTGAGAACAGTACAATTATTAAGTCTCTGTTCTTTACTTGGGAGTTCATCCGTGCAGTTTTGAATAAACTGTATTCCTTACAAACCCAGAATGTTGAGATCTAAAACACTGATTAGTATATGAATCCTCTAACCTGGAACAGAGATGGAAATAACCCAAGAGAACGTTCATGCATGACTTGAGCTACTCTTTTTTTGTGGTGGGGGATGGATGAGGGAGAGAAAGGAAGTACACGAGTCAATGACTGAAATTGAATCATGGTAAGACATCTGAAAAAATAGACTATTGGAGTTGTAAATGGCCTCTGAAACCACGTGGTCCAATCTTTCATTCTACATTGGGGGAAACTGAGACCTGAAGGAGGGAAGGCATCTTCACTTAACTATTTAACTACTAGTCAGTGGTAGAGGTGTGGAGTAGAACTTGGTTCTCCGATTCCGAATCCAGTATCCATCCTACTATAGGGGCATATGCCAGAAATCACAATAAAAAGGTAATATGACAACAGACCAAACTAAAATATAAAAGAAGGAAAGGAAGCACATAGAAAAGAAGAAAGAGCTGAAAAGGCATTTTATAATTTACTATTATCTTAGTCCATTTGGGCTGCTACAACAAAACATGGAGTTGGTCCTCCATATCATCAGGTTCTGCATCTGCAGATTCAGCCAACCTCCAATTGAAACATTTTTTTAACATTCAGAAAGTTCCAAAAAGCAAAACTTGAATGTGTCTCACACCAGCAACTATTTACATAGCATTTACATTGTATTTACAACTATTTACATAGCAGTTACATTGTATTAGCTGTTATAAGGAATCTAGAGATGATTTAAAGAGTACGGGAGGATGTACATAGGTCATGTGCAAATACTATGCAATTTTATATAAGGGACATGAGCATCCGCAGATTCTAGTACAGAGGGATGACTGTACCACAGACTGGTGGCTTATAAACAACAGAAATTTATTTCTCACAGTCTGGAGGCTGCAAGTCTGAGATCAGGATGCCAGCCTGGTCGAGTGAGGGCCCTTTTCCAGGTCACAGACTTCTCCTTGGATCCTCACATGACAGAAGGGGCAGGGAAGCTCTCTGAGGCCTCTTTTAAGGGCACTAATCCCATTCCTGAGGACTCTGCCTTCATGACCCAATCCGCTCCCAAAGGCCCCACCTCCTAATACCATCATCTTGGAAATGAGATTTTCAACATATGAATTTTGAGGGGACATATATATTCAGACCATAATAACCACAGAGTGAATATTGGCACCCTGTGCTTGCTTGTTTATATATATATATATATATATATATATTTTTTTTTTTTTTTTTTTGTGGTACATGGGCCTCTCCCGTTGCGGAGCACAGGCTCCGGACGCGCAGGCTCAGCGGCCGTGGCTCACGGGCCCAGCCGCTCCGCGGCACGTGGGATCCTCCCGGACCCGGGCACGAACCCGCGTCCCCTGCATCGGCAGGCGGACTCTCAACCACTGCGCCACCAGGGGAGCCCTATACATTTTTAAATGGATCACACCTTTATAAGAGTATATAAAACATCTACGTGCAGTTTGAAGGAGCCAGCAAATGACAGCTCATTAGCCAAATCTAGCCCACTGCCTTTTTTTGTAGATTACGTTTTACTGCAACGCTCAGTTGCATAGTACCTGCAGCTGCTTTCGTGCCACAACAGTAGAGTTGAGCAGTTGTGACAGAGACCATACGACCCACAGAGCTGAAAATATTCACTTTACTCTGTGGCCCTTTACAAGCAAAGTTTGGAAACCCCTAGTTTAAAGAACAGTAATAAATACTAACAAAATACTAATAATACTCATAGAATGAACCCCCAAGCACCCAACACCCAACTGAGCCCCTCCCCTATAACATCCTCCTCCGTCTACCCATATATTGCTTTGTTTGAAAAGCCAAGTATAAAGCACAAACCTAGCTCTAAAGAATAGGCAGTGCTGCCATTGTTTGATGAAGAAATTCAAGAGAAGGTAAGCAGGATGCAGTGTAACTTTGACCTCACTGAGAGTCTACAAGAGCCCTTTCTGGGATAATAATGAACAAGGTTATGAGTGAAACCTGGGAAACAAAAAGCTCAGCACACTTGCGACACCCGGCAGAGCTGTCCTGCGGTCTGATGCTGGAGGTCTGACAGGGATATGCCTGGGGAAGCAGGCTGCTCTGTAATTTTTGAATTGCTAGAGAGAGAACAGAACACCTCTGCGGGATGAAATGGTGTCATTGGCTGACCCCGGCAGAAGGACCTGGACAGCAGAGCAGAATATTTACCAGCAAAGGGTAAAGCCAAGAACAGCTAAGAATCTGGGTGAGGGTCACCTGGGCATTCTGTCCTCAGGTTAAAAAAGAGGGTACAAGGGTGACAACATATCTTTTTTTTAAATATCATAAATCGACTGTACTTTATTTCTTTGTATATAAATTTATTTATTTATTTTTGGCTGCATTGGGTCTTTGTTGCTGTGCGCGGGCTTTCTCTAGTCGTGGCGAGCGGGGGCTACTGTTCGTTGCGGTGCGCGGGCTTCTCATTGCGGTGGCTTCTCTTGTGTGGAGCCCAGGCTCTAGGTGTGCGGGCTTCAGTAGTTGCGGCAAGCAGAATCAGTAGTTGTGGCTCGCGGGCTCTAGAGCGCAGGCTCGGTAGTTGTGGTGCACGGGCTTCATTGCTCCGCGGCATGTGGGATCTTCCCAGACCAGGAAGTGAACCCGTGTCCCCTGCATTGGCAGGCGGATTCTTAACCACTGCACCACCGGGGAAGTCCAGCGTGGCAACATACCTTGACTCGAATTGCTACAATTGGGACCAGTTACATCAGGGGCACAGCTGTCACCTGGAGCTCTGCTTACCATCCTCCTGGAATTCTCTTCACCCACTTCTGGTGTCCCCTGTTTTCTCTACCCCATGTTTTTCTCTCTCTTGGTTTTCTCCGTCACTGGATGGAGAACAGCCTCCAAAAGTTTTTTAAGAAAGGGTATGTGGGAGGTAAAAGTTTTCAAGACCTAGAATTTCTGAAATGTTTATATTCTATCACCAAATCATTCAACTGATGTTTTGGCTGGTATAGAATTTAGGTTGGAAACTGCCAACACATACACACACACATACACATACACACGTGCGTGTGAGCGAGGGAGAGCTATTAATTCCTCCTTTATTTGGCTCGACACATGGAATTTAATGGAAGCAAAGAAGCCACACACTTGTATCTGATAAAGCAGATAAAGGAGAAGTTTTATGAAAATGTAGTCCTTCTATTCCACTGAAAGGTAAATCTTAGTGGTCTCTATTAACTATCTTTTAACACCAATTTGAACTTGGGAGAAAAAGGAGAAGCCCTGAATGAGATCATAAAGTGAAAGAAATGAAGTATTTTGCATAACGTTGTTTCTAAAAAAAAAACAAAAATTGAGGCCACAGAGAACAAGAACGGATGTGGCCTATCTTAACACAGCCTTCTATTCCACTGAAAGGTAAATCTTAGTGGTCTCTATTAACTATCTTTTAACACCAATTTGAACTTGGGAGAAAAAGGAGAAGCCCTGAATGAGATCATAAAGTGAAAGAAATGAAGTATTTTGCATAACGTTGTTTCTAAAAAAAAACAAAAATTGAGGCCACAGAGAACAAGAACGGATGTGGCCTATCTTAACACAGCTTCTCCCCCAACTCCCAGCCCACTTAAGGCAGAATTTGATGACACTCTCCTCACAGGTGGACTATGAGAGTTGAGAAAACAACTGGATTCTCCCTTTTATACTCCATGATTACTCCACAATAGCAAAATAATGTATACAAACAGTCTATGATCTTCCATTTAAGAATGATTGCAAACACCAAGCTGTCTTGCTTCTTGAACCAAATTTAGCAGCTGCAAGGCCATATACACTACTAGAAATGGGATTCCATACAGTTGAATATACATACATGACAACTCTGTATATATTTTTGTGTCAGTTTGCTGGGGCTGCCATAATAAAATACAACAGACTGGGTGGACCAAACAACAAGAATTTATTTTCTTACAATTCTGGAGACTAGAAGTCTGAGATCAAGGTGTCAGCAGGGTTGGTGTCTTCTGAGGACTCTCTCCTTGACTTGCAGACGGCCATCTTATCTCCATATCTTCACATGGTCTTCCCTCTGTGTGTGGCTTTGTGTCCTAAACTCCTCTTCTTAGAAGCTATATTGGATTGGGGCCCATTCTAGTGACTTCATTTTAACAGTTACATCTTTAAGGTCTAACTCCAAATACAGTCATATTCTGAGGACTTCAACATATGAATTTGGGGGGAACACAATTCAGCCCTAACAATGACTGAATTTCATTATATTCACACTAGTCTAGACTTTTTTTACAAAACATTTTTTTAAAATATCTTGTGTCTATTTCTCACAAACAATGATAACCTAAGGTAGCATATGAATCAACTTTGCAACAATAGCATTCAGTTTTCTGTTTAGGCATGTACTCCGAGTACATCTAAGTTCACATTAGCATGACTTAGCGCAATGCCTGTTAAATAATATCTGTGAGTCATTTGAGAAAAAAGTGATATAATTACTGTATAAATTTAACAATTGTAAAATGGAACTTAAAGCATTATGAATTTTCAATTACTTTCATAATTATAACAAAGATCTAAACAGAAGACTAATGATCTACATTTAAATTGGTATTTCAAAAATTAAGTTCATGCTAATTCTAGATTGTTTTTGTAAAATTTCTAACAAAACTTTAATCATGGCTGGTAATAACAGTTCAATCATTAATAATACATCACTCTTCCATGTACTTTCACCTTAAAAATGGCAAGCTCACATTCCTGTGTTTAGGAGAATCCAGTCAGCTTTAGTATTTATGTTTTTCTTGACAACAGTAGTAAGTTCTAAAAATGTAAATCTATGAAAATTTCATTTTTATCACTATACTAGAGCTGTCTTTATATCAAGCAGATTAAATATCATTGTCGCTGGACAATGAGAATTGAGCATTGAAAGAGTATATATTATACATTCATACACACCTTAATACATTTGGTCCTCTGGAAAAATACAGAATTTCATTTAAAGTGTTCAAATAGATGATGGTACAGCAAAAGGGCTTTCAAATATATAATCAACTGAATCGAACGATTTATATTAGGTCCTTGGTGGTAAATTGTCATTTCAGAACTGTTGGCATTGTAACAGCCCCATTAATTACATATATGAACTACCTAGTCCTATGGGCATGAAATTAAAGTGATGATGGATTTTATCTCCAACAAATACAAGTTCACCCAGAGCATATAACCGAGTCATTAATAAGTTCTAAGTCCACCTCTGCCTTAGGCAAATTCCTTGGTGTCCCTCTTTGCATTAGCTCCTTTAACTATAAGAATTATCCATGTCTCTAAATGCCCAAAGAAATGGGTGATGACTCAGTAAAACCAGGCAGTATAAATGGGTGGGTGAGCATCCTTAATAGATACGTCATATCAATCAAAATGTTGTAACAGTAATGTTGTTACCCTAGATATGGTTCATCTGATGTCTGTTTAGTCAATGTGGCCAGAGGATCTAGATGTCACATAGGATTTGAATACTTGAAATAGACCACGTTCTTTGGTTCAAGTGAGTACTGGAAATTCTAATTTCTTGGATTGAACACTGGGAAATGAGAATATCATGTATATGTTAGGCAATTTACTTTGGGATTCACTATTCAAATATAGTAAATTTCAGTATATTGAACAAACACAGTAATTTACAGGAATAAAAAATGTAAGTATTGACTAATGACAAACATTTCTGAGAAACTCTGGTCCAATGTAGAGGCAGAATGAAAAGGTTCTTTGGGCAAGTACCTCAACACCTACATGGCACACTTCAGTGCACAGGAAGTTCATTTTGATAAGTGAATGCCCTAGGAGGCCACAAATCAACCAACATATCTGTTTTAACTAAGCTGAAATGAATTTGACAAAAATAATCATAGAGTTTAACCTAAGTCTCCCTTCAACATCATAGAAGGAATGTCTATTCCCTATTAATAAAATGAGACAATATTATTTTCCATCTTGTCCCATAATCTATATCCTCAGGTCTCCAGTAGCTTCTATGGTGACAGTAATAATTGTCCCTTGTCCTTTTCATTGTTCACCCATCTGGTCTATAGCTGGGAACTAGTGGCCTGTTATCTCTCAGCTCCAATGCGGCCCAATGGTCACTTCATTGGCATAGTTTACCACCCTCAGACCTGGCTGCATCTCTCACTGGATACCTGACCAAGTCAGTCTGCCCTGTAGTCCTCAACTACGAGATAATTTTGTTCCCCTGTTGTGATTCCCTTCGTAAGCTCACCATCAAGCACTATCAGTCATATTCCATATTCCTCCTCAGGACACATGGGGACCTTTATATGCTTTCTCTACCACATGGAAGACCAGAAAACTCTTGAGGAGCAAAACTGAGGCCCTCTTCCTGCCTAACCATGCTGTGTTGCTTGTTTTATTCTGATGTGGCTGTCCCATGTGGCCATGGGAGTACCTTGCAAGACCTCCCATATTTGAGAAGCAGAGCAAATGGTTTTCTTGTTTAGGCTTTCCTCTCAACCCCAGGCTGGAGATGTGAATCTGAAACACAAGTGAAACACCATCTGATTCCCATACCCCTGATCGCTTCTCTTTTCCTCAAATCACTGGGGACAAGGAGGGGTGAGTATACCTGTTAGGGGTCTTAACTCCAAGCAACAGAAAACAGTTTTGCCTAATTTGAACAAAAAATTAATTTATTTCTGGATAATGAGTAGCTCACAGATTCTGGAAGGGATGAAGAACCAAGCATAGAGGCATCGTGGCTAAGAGCACACCACAGAAGTGGGTCATGGAGGAAACTACTACCAGGCTGCTGGATCTAGACATCACCGATGCTGAGCAATGGACGTGGGTGTCACCTCATCAATACTATGCCTGCCAAAATATATTGTGCACAATCCCTGCTTTGTATCATTAATCTGCCACTTAAGGTCTAGCGCAATGTGACTGGGATAGCCTTGGCTTCAAAGTACATTGGGGAAGCAAGTATCAGGTGTTTTCAGCTTCTCTGCTGTGAAGAAAGCTCAGACAGTAGGCACTGCCCAAACACAGGAAAAAGAACCAGATGCCGAGCAGCAAAAGGCATGCTGTCTACTACAGTGTGGGCTTTCTACTTCGTCTACCTTGTTAACATTTTTCCTTCCTAGGTGGTTTAATGGCTAGGTGGTATAACGGTGGGAAAGATGCCCCCCATCTCCTCCAGGTGCTATAATGGTCTAATGGCTACTCGACACATGATTTGGAAGTTGGGGGACAGACATGATAGATTAGTATTTCCAAAATACCCCCATTAAATTGGCAAATAAAGAAATTTAAATCACTGCTATATAAAGCTTTAATTTCATGCATTTTTATACCCCAAACACTGCACATTATATATAGTAAGAAACTATTTTGAGATTCGGCTTTTGGATATGTTTTAGAAATCTTAATTCAAATGCTTATCTAAAACATATATTACCCAACAACTCAGGCTTCAATTTTTCAAAATTAGTAATGACATTTCCTCATGGGTTTATAAATAGAATAGGAATTTCTAGTTTGGGAGGTTGGAGTCCATCTTTAGAAACAATGTCTGACTATTTTTTGTTTGTTTTTGCACATGCTGTTTTGGCTTTGTTTAAATCACATTAAAAGGTGGCATGTAATTGTTAGGACTACGTAAATTTTCTATGTTTATCCAAGATTTCAGCTGCATTGACTCAAACGGCTGAATATGAAAGGGCAAAGATGACTCCTCAGCAGAATACATGTGGGGATAATCAAGACACAGGTACATTTCCATACACAAGTCAACACTTTGGTCAAAGTTCCTTTTGCCTGAGAGTAGTAGACAACCCCCACTAGTAAACAGGAATTCTTACAAAATGTTATCCATATGCTTCTGAACCTCATAAGGACCTCGATGCATGCAATAAGTGACAAGATGTGTCTCTTTTCATTGACACCACAGAGCAATCTTATGGTTTCAAATAACCAGGGGCAGATTATGAAAAGATATGACTAGGTAAGAATAACAAGTGCTGATGAGGATGTAGAGAAACCGGAGCCTCAGACATTGCTGGTCAGAATGTAAAATTGTGCAAACTCTTTGGAAAACAGTTGGGCAATTCCTCAAAAGTGAACTATAGACTAGTTACCATATGACCCAGCAATTCCACTCCTAAGTATATACGCAAAAGAATTGAAAATAGATACTAAAATACTTGCACGCAAATATTCATACTGGCACTACTGACAATTGCCAGAAGGTAGAAAAAAACAATTATCTAACTGGTGAGTGGATAAACAAAACGTGATTTAGCCATACAATGGAATATTATTTAACCATAAAAAAGAATGAAGGGAGGAGTGACATTAACAAGATGGTGGAACAGGAGCTCCCCAGCTCTAGTCATCCTCACAGAAAACTATCCTCATAGCCACTATCCACAGAAAAGAACACCTCTGTGAAAATCCCAGAATCTGGGGGTGAGGCTGAAGCACTCTCGTAGAGCACAAAAGCCAGGAAAAACCACATTAGAAGGGTAAGAAGAGCAGTTTCACCTTGACCGCACTGTCCCTCGCTCAGACCAGCACAGCACCACACCTACCGGGATCCCCTGGGCCTATGGTTTCTCCAGTGGAGAAAAGAGAGCCTAAAGCAGACATCTAGCTTCCCCAGGGTTTCAGGGCACAACCCACAAGACACATTTTGGTTTCATCTCATGGGGAACACTGGGGGGATTGGCCAGGCTAGGACCACTGGGAATCAGCTGGAAACAATGAGGAGGGTGGGGCTCACAGAGACCAGTGCACAGAACTCAGTGGGACACCATATCCCTGCCAACAGCCCCACCTGACCAGACACCCCAGCTATCAACTCTGCCCATCTATGGAGCCAAGCTAGCAAACCAATCTGGCCATGAATATAGTAAGAAGTCCCCAGAAGACCAGCTGTAAAGGGCAACCTAAGGCCCCGCCTGATCACGGAGCACAGTCAGCAAACCCATCTGACCACAGAGGACAGTCAGTGACCCCACTCAAACGCAGGGCTCCCAAGAAAGAAAAGTTCAGGACCAGATGGTTTCACAGGTCAATTCTACCAAACACTTAAAGAAGAATTAATGCAGAACCTTCTCAAACTCTTCCAAATATTTGAAGAAAGGGCAACACTTCCAAATGCATTTTACAAGACCAGCATTACATTACTCTGATACCAAAGCCAGATAAAGAAAGTACAAGAAAAGAAAATTACAGGACAATATCCCTGATGAAGACAGATGCAAAAATTCTCAAAAAAAAAAAAAAAAAACCAGCAAGATGAATTCAACAGCACATTAAAAGGATCACACACTACGATCAAGTGGGATTTACCCCTGGGAAACTAGGATGTTTCACCATATGCAAATCAATAAATGTAATACACCACACTGACAGAATAAAGAATAAAAATCAGTGATTATCTCAATGTATGCAGGAAAAAATCTGACAAGATTCAACATCCTTCCATGACAAAAACTCTTAATAAATTGGATATAGAAGGAATGTACCTCAACATAATAAATGCCATATATGACAAATCCACAGCTAACATCATACTCAATAGTACAGTACTGAAAACCTTTCCTCTAAGATCAGGAACAAGAAAATAGTGCCCACTGTCACCACTCCTATTCAGCATAGTACAGTACTAGAAGTCCTAGCCAGGGCAATGAGGCAAGAAAACTAAAGCATCCAAATCAGAAAGGAAGAAGTAAACTTATGTCTCTTTGCAGATAATATGATCTTATATATAGAAAACTCCAAACAGTAAATTGTTAGGACTAATAAACAAATTCAGTAAAGTTGCAGGTTACAAAATCAACATAAAAAAATCATTTGTGCTTTTATATACTAACAAATCTGAAAAAGAAGTTAAGAAAACAATCCCATTCACAATCACATCAAAAACAACAAAATACTTGGGAATAAATTTAACTAAGGAGATGAAATATCTGCATACTGTAAAACTGTAAAATATTAATGAAAGAAATTGAAGAAGACACAGATAAATGGAAAGGTATCCTGTGTTTATGGATTGGAAGGATTAACATTGTTAAAATGTCCATACTGCCCAAAACAATCTATAGATTCAATGCAATTCTTATCAAAACTCCAATGGAATTTTTCACAGAAACAGAAAAACAATCCTAAAATTCATACAGAGCCACAAAAGATGCCAAATACCCAAAGCAATCTTGAGAAAGAAGAACAAAGCTGGAGGTAACACAATTCATGGTTTCAAACTATATTCCAAGATACAGTAATCAAAACAGTATGGTACTAGCATAAAAAGAGACATATAGACCAATGGAATAGACTAGAGAGCCCAGAAATAAACCCATGCACATATGGTAAACTAATCTTTGAAAAGAGTGCCAAGAATACATAATGTGCAAAAAATAGCCTCTTCAATAAATGGTGTTCAGAAAACTATATATCCACACGCCAAAGGATGAAATTGAACACTTACAACACTGAGAAAAATTAACTTGAAATGAATTAACGACTTAAATGTAAAACACGAACCATTAAAACCCCTAGAAGAAACACAGGGTAAAATCTCCTTGACATTTGTATTGATAAAGATTTTTTGGGTATGACACCAAAAGCACAAGCAACAAAAGCAAAAATAAACACGTGAGACTACATCAAAAGGAAAAGTTTCTCCACAGCAAAGGAAGCAATCAACAAAATGAAAAGGCAACTTATGGAATGGGAGAAAATATTTGCAAACCATATATTTGATGAGGGGTTAATATCCAAAACATAAAAGAAACTCATAAAATTCAGTAGCAAGAAAAGAAAGAAAAAAAGAAATAATCTCATTTTTAAAATGAGCCGGGACTTCCCTGGTGGCGCAGTGGTTAAGAATCCGCCTGCCAACGCAGAGGACACAGGTTCGAGCCCTGGTCCAGGAAGATCCCACATGCCGTGGAGCAACGAAGCCCATGTGCCACAACTACTGAGGCTGCGCTCTAGAGCCTGTGAGCCACAACTACTGAGCCCACGTGCCACAACTACTGAAGCCCACACGCCTAGAGGCTGTGCTCCGCGACAAGAGAAGCCACCACAATGAGAAGCCCGCACACTGCAATGAAGAGCAGCCCCCGCTCACTGCAACTAGAGAAAGCCCACACGCAGCAACGAAGACCCAACACAGACAAACATCAATAAATTAATTAATTAAAAATGAGCAAAGGAACTGAATAGACATTTTTCTAAAGAAGACATACAAATCATCAACAGGTCATGAAAAGGTGCTCAACACCACTAATTATCAGGGAAATGCAAATCAACACCACAAAGAGACATCACCTCACACTTGTCAGAATGGCTATCATCAAAAAGACAATAAATAATAAATTTTGGTGAGGATGTGGAGAAGAGAGAACCCTAGTACACTGTTGGTGGGACTATAAATTGGTGCAGCCACTGTGGAAAACAGTATGGAGGTTCCTCAGAAAATTAAAAATAGAACTACTATATGATCCAGCAATTCCACTCCTGGGTTTTTATCCAAAGAAAATGAAAACAATAATTAGAAAACATATATGCAGCCCAATGTTCATAGCAACATTATTTACAATAACCAAGATATGACAGCAACCTAAGTGTCCATCAATAGATGAATGGAATACTACTCAGCCATACAAAAGAATGAAATTGTTCCATTTGCAACAACATGGATGGACCAGGAGGGCACTATGCTTAGTGAAGTAAGTCAAACAGAGAAAGACAAATACTGTATGTTTTTACTTAAGTGTGGAATCTAAACAATAAAACAAATGAATGAATATAACAAAACAGAAACAGACTCATGGACACAGAGAACAAACTAGTGGCTACCAGTGGGGAGAGGGGTGGGGGGAGGGGCAAGGTAGGGGAAGGAGATTAAGAGGTACAAACTACTGTATAAAATAAATAAGATACAAGGATGTAATATACAGCTCAGGGAATATAGGCAACATTTTATAATAACTTTAAATGGAGTATAATCTATAAAAATCGAATCACTATGTTGTAGAATTGACACAAATATAACATTGTACATCAACTATACTTCAATTTTTTCTAAAGGCTGTTATCAAAAACACAAGAGATAACAAATGTTGGCAAGGATGCGGAGAAAAGGGAACCCTTGTGTGCTGTTGGTGGGAATGTAAACTGGTGCAGCTACTGTGGAAAACAGTATGGAGGTCCCCCCAAAAGTCAAAAATAGAACTACCACATGATTCAGCAATCCCACCTCTGGGTATATATCAAAAGGAAACGAAATCAGTATCTCGAAGAGATACCTGCACTCACATGTTCATTGTAGCACTACTCACAATAGACAAGATAGGGAAGCAACCTAAATATCTATCACGAATGAATGGATTAAAAATGTGATTATACATACCTACACACACACACACACACACACACACACACACACACACACACACACACACACAAATAATGGGATATTACTCAGCCATGAGAAGGAAGGAAATCCTGCCCTTTGTGATCTACTGGATGAACCTGGAAGGCATTCTGCTAAGTGAAATAAGTCAGAGAAAGACAAAAACTGTATCATCTCACTTAACATGTGGAATCTAAAAAAGCCAACTCATAGAACAGAGTAGAGTGGTGGTTACTAGGGGCTGGGGGAATGGGGGGAAAGGGGAGATGTTGGTCAAACGGTACAAACTTCCAGTTACAAGATGGATAAGTTCCGAAGATCTAATGTATAGTGTTGTTGATTATTGTTAATAATACTGTACTACATACTTGAAAGTTGCTAAAAAGTAGATCTTAAATGTTCTAACCACAAAAAAGAAATGGTAATAACATGACATAATGGAGGTATTAGGTAATGCTATAGTGGTAATTTTTTGCAAAAGCGTATTAAATCAATGCATTGTACATCTTAAACTTGTACAATGTCATATGTCAATTATATCTCAATAAAGCTGGAAAAAATGAAATGAGATGAAATTTAAAGAGATGAGAAAAATGATGAATAAATTCTGGAGATCCAACATGCAGCATAGTGACTATTGTTAAGAATACTGAATTGTATACTTGAAATTTTTCTGAGAGCAGATATTAAGTGTTCTCACCACACAAAAGAATGGTAACTGTGTGAGGTGATAGATATGTTAATTAACTTGATTGTGGTGATCCTGTCACATGTATACATATATCAAATCATCACATTATACACTTTAAATATATGTAATTATATTTGTCAATTACGTCTCAATAAAGCTGAGGGGTAAAAGGAATGATAAATTGTTAAATACTACAACATGTACAAAACTTGAAAATATTATGCTAATTGAAAGAAGCCAGATGTAATAGGCAACATATTGTATGATTCCATTAATATGAAATGTCCAGAATATGCAAATCTACAGAGACAGAGAATAGATTAGTGTTTGTCAGGAGCTGGCAGGAGCAAGAACAGCGAATGACTACTAATGGGTACGGGGGTTCCTTTTTTGTGGTGACGAAAATGCGCTGGAGTTAGATAGTAGTGATAGTCACTCAGCTCTACACATAACCTAAAAACCACTGAATTGGATACTTTAAAAGGATTAATTTTATGGTATGGGCATTATATCTCAATTTTAAAAAGAGAATAAAGAGCAAGGAAAAGGGAGACGGTCTCGGAATCGAGTAAAGGGAATGCTCTATCCTAGGGCAGAGCAGGGTCTGGTTAATCAATCCCCTTCCCCCACACTAAAAATCGACCTGGTAGTTTAGATCTAAGGCCCGTTCAGCAGAACTGAAAGTCAATGCCCCTACAAAAAAAAGGATATTTTGATATCAGGAATGCTGTAAAATTTACCTTAGTGACTACTCAGAGCAGCTTAATGAGGAAGGACATGGAGCTCGCTAGGTGTGAGGCAGGGTTGCCCAAAGAAGGAAGAAGGGTACTGAGTCAGGGAATGATGGTTACACCAAAGAAAAGCTCTGTCTAAGATCAGCCTTAACGCCCAGTCTTTCATTAGTGGTGAGGCAATATTATGAAACGTTAAACTCTTGCTAACTGTTCTGCCCCGTCATGGTTCCCCAAGGTCCTCTCCCAGCCCAGGCAGCTAGAGTACTGCATACTTCCTGCCCCAGGGCAGGTTGTTAGAACAGAAATACAAAAGCAAAGAACTGACCAGTGCTGAGCTTCTGAATTCTCCAGTAGAATTTCCGAACTCAAGACAGAGACAATTGTCCTTAGAGGAAATACTTTCTTTGGGTTGCGAGAGCCTATGTCTTTGAGCCTCAGAAGACAAGGCCTTAGTCTAAGCAATAAGAATAACATTCACAACTAATTTCACCCTCCCCACCCAAATCTGTTTAAGATTTCATGTGAGTGATGGGGTGGGCATGGAGTAGGAAACAGTCCAAGAAAAATGCCAGACAGGCACTGATGAGGTCTCCTCAGGCCAGTCAGGAGCAGGAGGTGATGGAGCTCCAGATAAATTTTAGGATAAAGATTAAAAAGACTCCATATCTCATGCCCCGGGAGGCAGAAAGACTCACAGAGACATCTTCAAACCATCGTGGCTCACAAGAGGAAAGGAAAGATGAATTCATGGGTCACCTAGCAGATGGGCCCGCAGAATCCCCATAAATCCCCACGGCGTGTGGCAAACAGTTCACAAGTTCCCTGCAGCCCGCATTGCTGTGGATCTGGAAGGGCCTCAGAACTTCACCAAAAAGCCACTCTCTCAGCACACACAACAGAAACTTGAAGCCTGGGAATGGGAGTTGATGGGAATGGAACATCACAGCAGGGAGCAGCATGGAGACGTGAGGATGGCTAAAAACAAGATGGGAATGAGTACATTTCAGGGCAGAGCAGCATGGGCAGATGCCCTCCTTGGGTCTGGTATCCACCCCACCATGGGTCTTAGTCCAAGTTCTCTGGAAGGAAAACCTGACACAAAGACTTTTCTTGAAAGTGTGATCCCAGGAATCAAGGATGATGTACAGGGGAATAAAGCAGAGAAGGGGCAGAGCCAAAATCAGAACGCATTACTGAGTCGGCTACTGCAAAAGGTAAATGGCTGCTTGATGGACTGGAATGTCTGAGGCTATGTGAAATGCATCTTCTTGGGGAAGAAAGTGAGACGTGATTATCAACTAGCCTCCATGCCCCATGGATCAAAGTTTTACCCCACTGAGCATTAACTCCTCCCCATTTCCGTGCTGTGCATGCGCTGGCTCTGAGTGACTTGTGAAATACCTCACACTTCAGCATCAGTAAGGCAAGAGGTGCTTAGCTGGTGACTAACTGGTCTCCTCTTTAGCGGCTGAAATAACAAGAGAATCTGAA
Source organism: Physeter macrocephalus (assembly GCF_002837175.3). Lineage (NCBI taxonomy): Eukaryota > Metazoa > Chordata > Mammalia > Artiodactyla > Physeteridae > Physeter > Physeter macrocephalus. The sequence goes on from NC_041234.1 coordinate 115,953,549, forward strand.
GGGATGCATAAAAAGTGTCAGATATACTTAAGCGAGCACGAGACCTAAGTGCCATTGTGGAGAGAAGGTGGGGTAAAGAATCCTAAATTGACTGTGTATTCATTAAACCTGAGGTTACAAAATTGACCTTGAACTGGCAAAATTAGGTTTTCTTCTTTGGGGCTAAGAGGGAGTTCAAAATAGAGAGGAAACTAGGTTATACCAAAATCGTTAGCCCACTTCAATGTCTGAGTGTAGTGGCCTATAAAATTCATCTCGACTAAGAATTCATTGAAAATATTCATTCAATCAATATTTATTGGAGTGTCTACTGCCTGCAAGCCCCTGCACAAGGTGTCACAGAGGGTAAAAGATAAATAAAACTTAGCACCTGTTCTCAAGTGGCTCACAGTCTAGCGGGGAGAAAGATAAAATCCAGGAGGAAGAGCTAACTATGTAAGGGACAAAGCTAAGTCCTCACCACGTCGACGTTTCAGGGCCCTCATCAGTAAAATGAAGTTAAAATAGCCAACTTCGAAGGTCTCTTCCCTCTTTTTTTTTTTTGCGGTACGCGGGCCTCCCACTGTTGTGGCCTCGCCCGCTGCGGAGCACAGGCTCCGGACGCGCAGGCTCGGCGGCCACGGCTCACGGGCCCAGCCGCTCCGCGGCACGTGGGATCTTCCCGGACCGGGGCACGAACCCGCGTCCCCTGCATCGGCAGGCGGACTCTCAACCACTGCGCCACCAGGGAAGCCCCTCTTCCCTCTTTGACATTCTGTGAACCTCTAAGTGTCACACAAAACCAGATAACTCCAATATAAAAGCTATATTGTTTATTCCACATCATGCTCCCCAACTCCCTCTTGAAAGGGAAACTGATTCAGAGAAAGAAGAATGGGAACCAGTTCGTCACCATGCTCACTTGTTCAAAACAAAGCCTAGGTGGCGCCAAAACAGCTAATCTACAAGTAAAAAATTCCAGCAGAAGAATTTTCTGACCTCACACAGGGAGAGAAAAAGAAGGTTTTTAAAAACAAATCCATAATATATTATGTACACAATGTACATAAAATACTGTCATAAGCAACTGTGAAGTATCTTTAATTGTTGAAGTCAACCAGCACAATGGGTTACTAACCACAGTGTTAATTAACTGCTTGCCTGACGTTTCTTAACCATTGATTATCCAAATTAGCTTCTCTAGTCATTCAAACGGTCTCATTCCTGCTGTCCAGTTCCAATTCTACATTTATTTTCCAAGCAAAAGTTTAATAGTATGAAATAATGGATCTGGGTAAAATTTCTGATACATACTGCTAACCTTTGAGGGTTAAGCAGATTAAATACTTTGACATGTACAAGCTGATTTAATCGGCCATACTTTTACTAAGATAGTTTGAATAAATACTCTGGATACTCTCTCACAAAATTGAATTTATCTAGATTTAAGGTGTATCTTCAGTTTTCCCAGTAAAGGGACCTTTATATTTCAGACTTTGAAACAAAAAGCGTGTTTCTAACACACTCTTCTTTCATACAAGTGTTATCTTTTACTTAAATACATAACAAAGGAAATGACATGTCGACCTTTACACACTATAGAACATTTAGACCTGGCAAAGGAATCTTTTTGTCTCATATGTTCTTTTTAAAGTCTAGTGATTTCCTGGAATCACTGAAACATGGTGTAAATGATGTATGAAATGAAAATGATCAATTTCCTTTGCATGGAGAATACAGAGGTTACTTTGTAACTTACGTCTAGCCTGGTCTATCTGCTATATTAAAGGTAGTTTCTCACTCTCAAGTTGCCTTGATGCAGTAGTAGATACAGTTCTACTTAGAGACCTGAGGGAATCCGATCTTAGGGTCCCAGCAGAGAAAGCATAGAGATACCAATCCGTGCGACTAGGTCACTGGTTTAATTTTTAAACAGCTAAGCACCCTTCAGGGTGGAAAGGTAAAGGTTCATTGTTTAAATCAAATGTGCACGATGCTGCACCAATTTTAATATTTGGTTAATTAATGGAGATGGTAATAGAAAAGCTTAAAGAAGGGTCCGAGTTTTGTTATAAATGTGTTAAAATGTCACTTCATCCGTAGTTTTAGATTTGAATTCCCCACGGGTTTGTGTACACATACATTCACATACAAGTAGAAGAATTTAATACTTTTGGATGGTAATAGTGAAATCTCTGGGATTACATACCGTGTCCAAAATAGTATATTTCCCACTGTCCAACCAAAGTCGTAGCATATCATAGACTCTCATGAAATAGAGAAGACACTTAGTAAAATGCGAAACTCATTTGAGGAATTTCAATAAATGTGGAAGGGAACCATATTTCTGTTACTGAATATTGTTTTCTCACAAAATGTCAATAAAAACTTATTAAGAAGCTATTGTGTAATGTGTCCCTAAGTATACTCACATACTGTATCTTCAATGAATATAACTTGCTTTTTAAATTTAGTGCCTGCTCTACCAAGATGGCAGAAAATACATTTTTCCAAGGTAAATTACTCAGGGATTAGAATCAACTGTCACATAAGAATCCCAGAGCTGAGAAAAAAGCAGAATTTAATGAGGTCACTGTAGAGAAGACTGCTGCTTAACTGTTCAAAATCACTTATGTTTCAAAAGACTTTGTACTAAAGAAAAAAATACTTAAAACAGTGTTGGCAACAGCCTTGCTTTATGGCTTGAACAGAAGCTGAAGAGTTTGGTAAACCCATCGTGTGGTGAGAGAACCATTTAGGAGCCCAGGGAACAGGGTGGTGGGTAGGGGGCCAAGAGGAGAGGGGAGGGGCGATGGAGGAGAGACGGGAGCTGAGGACCACCTCTTGATTAGGCCCTTTTGCTGAGGCAGAAAAACACAGAGTGGGCGGTTGGACCATATGCCCACGTTCTGCCTTTTGAATTTAGTCTAAATGAAATCACTTGGTGAGAAGCAGCAGGAAGAATTCGGGACTGCTACAGCAGGATAAAACAGCTTTCAAATAAATGAAGTAGTCAGTGAAATAAAAAGGCAGCTGTGGTTCCTAGGAGACTTAAAACTCAGCAGCTCAGGGAAGCGGAGGCAGAGGCGCAGGGCAAAGGAATGTCGGAAAGCTTCTGATTCGAAGAGGTTTAAAAGTGAAATGTTCTATAACTCAGGACATTTTCTCAGAGTCCAGAGGTGAAAGAAAAAACTATATATATACGTATATTTAGGAGTCACTTGTCCTTGATTTAAAGCCTAATAACATATCTTTTTCAATATCTTTTATTAACTAACAGTAAGTCTCTCTTAATGGTTTTCTTTCCATAATAGTTTCTTTTCACAAAAGAGCTCCCAAAATAGTACAAGTTCCTTATAATGCTTAGGTACAAGATAAGTATACCAAAATTAACACTTTACTATGGACCAGAAATAACCAATTAAAAAATCTGAATAACCTGCTAATTGTATTAATAGGAAGCATATGGAAATTATATGAAGAAAACTAGAAAACAAGGTACAAACTGCTATGTAGAAAATAAGCTACAAAGATATATTGTACGGCACAGGGAATATAGCCAGTATTTTATGATAACTTTAAATGGAGTATAATCTAAAAATTTTGAACCTCTATGTTGTACACCTGAAACTAATATCATATTGTAAATAAACTATGCTTCAGTTAAAAAAAGAAAACTAGAAAACATTGCTGAGAAATATAAATAACTTGAATAACGGAGAAACAAACTGTGTATCTCAATGAAAAGAGTGGTATTAGGAAGATGGCAATAGTTCCCAAGATAATATGTAGTTTAAAAATATTTCTAATAATAATACCAATGGAAAAAAATACCAGCAGGATTGTTTGGAACTTTCCAACATTATTCTAAATTTTGTCTGGAAGAAAAATTAAGCAAGAGTAAGTATGAAACATTAGAAAAACAAAGGAAAAAGAAAAAAGGGAAACTTACCCTGCAAAATGTTAAAATCTATTATCAAGCTATAATAATTAAAATATTAGAGTAATAACAGAAATCAAAGAAATATCAACAGAAAATATCAGAGAGCCTGAAACGGACCCTAATACACAGAAACTCTTAGCATATTGTGAAGGAATTATGCCATACCAAAGAGGAAGAGATGGATTATTCAACAAATGGTATTGTGGCAGTTAGCTATTTGGGAACAAACAAAACTAACTTTTCATCCTTACATCATGCCTTGAGCCAAAATAAAATCCATATGGATAAAAGTGTTAAGCAAAAAAAACACTGAAACCATAGACAGCATAAGTGAATATTTAACTGTCTTGGAATGCAAAAGGATTGCCTAAGCACACAATCAATGAAAGAAGTCACAAAGAAAAAATACATACATTTGACTACAAAGAAATTTCAAAATTTAGGACTAAAAATTGGGAAAAATATAAGATGAAGGGAAGAATGTTTTCTATAACTGTGGCATAAAAAGGGTTAATGTAAATACAGAGATAACTCAAATTGAGATCCATTAGTATTCCCCAAAATACAACACGTGAGGAAATATTCAGCTTTGTTAGTAATTGAAACTACACTTAAAATCAACATGGAAATGTCATTTTCCACCTATGTAATTGGCAAGGATTTTTTTTAATGCGATACTCTATGGCTATGCTATTTATTACGGTAGTAACTAGCTGCTTGAAATATGGCTAGTCTGAATTGAGATGTGCTGTAAAGTGTAAAATATACACTGGAATTCAAAGGCTTAGGGCAGAAAAGGAGTAAAATATCTCATTAATAATATCATGTTGATTGCATTTTGAAATGATATATTTTGGATATATTGGGTTAAATAAAATATACTATTAAAATTATTTCACCTGTTTCTTTTTACTTTTTAATGTGATTACTACGAAAAAATTTTTATTATAAATTGTATATAAAGTCTACAACATGCTGATTTGATATACATATACATAGTGAAATGATTACCACAGCTAAGCTAATTAACATATCATCTCACATAGTTACCTTTTTTTCTTTTAGCAAATTTTAAATTACAGGTACAGTTTATATTTCTAGCGCACAGCACTACTCTATGGGAATTAGGGGGCAAAGAAATAGCTACTGTCATACACCACTGGTGGGAGTACAAATCACCAGCAGGATTTCTAGATGGCATTTCAGCGATGTGTACCAAAAGCACTTATTTTAAAATGTGCTGTACCCTTTCATCCAATAATTCCATCTCTAGGGACCTATCTTAAGGAAGTAATCATAGACAGAACAATTTAGATAGATAGATAGATAGATAGATAGGTATAGATAATTAGTACATAAAATACATATTATTAATAGTAAAAGATTAGAAAAGCATAACTGTTCAATAACAGGGAAATAATTAAATTATAATATGTTCATTTAGTGACATGATGAAATACATGTGATACAAAGTGAAAGAAAGCAAGAAATAAAACTGCATATGCATTATTATCCCAAACGTGTAAAGAACATGTACACGGACATACACAGAAATAAAAGACCGAATGAAAATGCACAGGCATATTAACTGTTTCCCCTGGGTTATAAAATTATCAATTGTTTTTGTCTTTTTTTGTATATGTATTTGCAAAGTTTTGATAATAAGCATATATTCATTTTAATTAACAATTAAATTGTATTTTTGAAAAAGGTCTTGTCTTCCAATTTGTTCAAACTGACACAAATCACAGCTAGCTAATAAAGAAATCACTAACTAGCAATGAAACCCTTAAGGAGGAGCCATATGTTTGCTTGGGGAATATCTTGGTTGTGTTTAAATGGCTGCCCAAAAGTAGTTTAGGATACTCAGCGCGGTCAGCTTTCAACATGAAAGTCAAGCCACCTTAACTAACCTTCTACCCTAGTCTAGGTATTTTTTGCCTGCTACTTGTTGGGTCAGGAACTTAAGAGCAAAGGAGATTAGTCCCGGAGCAGATGACTAACCGGTGCAACAGACATGAGTTTTAATGTCTTCGCACCTTACTATTCAACATAAAGTGTTTTAAATGCCCACATATTATTTAGCTGTAGAAATAACTAGTCTCATTTTCCACTGTGATCCATAAGTAGCTAGCTTGTTTCTCATGCTTTCTGCTGGTAAAGAGGTCAGGGGCATCTCCTGATATGTGACTGGTCGGAAAAGATTGATTTATCTTAAGCGAGGGCAAATGTCCAACTTTGCCTTAAATCACCCAGGTCGGCTCACCATCATCCTGAAGTCTCCAATTCATAACCAAAAGAGGTGTGTTGATTTCATGTGAGTGGGCATCAAAAAGCGTCTCTCTGATCTAAGCATTCAAGGCAATGCCACAAGGAAGATTCATCAAATCCAAGAAACCAAAAACATGCAGTGGAACTAGTTAGGTAGATTTATGCATAGCAACAGAAGTGAGAAATGGCTTGGTTTGCCAATAATATTTGAACATTTTCAAGAAGAGATATTTTAAATTGCACAAAAGAAACATTTTCAATTCATAACTGTTAGAGATCTGCATCTCGCTAGCTACTATTTGAAACAGTATCTGTAACTATCATTTGCAGTTGAAAACATTTTCATTTTAACATTCAAAACCGAACATCATGAGGCTTCCCTGGTGGCGCAGTGGTTGAGAGTCCGCCTGCCGATGCAGGGGACGCGGGCTCGTGCCCCGGTCCGGGAGGATCCCACGTGCCGCGGAGCGGCCGGGCCCGTGCGCCGTGGCCGCTGAGCCTGCGCGTCCGGAGCCCGTGCTCCGCAACGGGAGGGGCCACAACGGTGAGAGGCCCGCGTACCGCAAAAAAAAAAAAAAAACAAAAAAAAAACGAAAAACTGAGCATCATGCAATAGTAATCTTGCTCTTGTGCATGGAAGAAAGCCACTCTACAAACTCAGGGTGGATTCACTTATTAACACTAAAATCCTTAAGGAATCTTTCTTACCTGGAAGCTTGCCCTGATACTAACTGATTGTGAAAACAAGGGTTAGAGAGGCAAAGCCTAGGCAATATCTGATTTCCCTCTCTCACCTCATGCGGAAAAAGTGAATGGTATACCAAAAAGAGAACTGGATGGGCTATCATTCTGTGAGCCTCGGTTTCCTCAGTTCTGACAATCCATGATTTGCACTTCCATATAGGCAATATATATGCTACCTAACCACACTCATAAATAATATGGCTCTTAATGAAAATATGTCTTGCTTGAAGTAGTTTATATACCAACTGGCACTCTTGTTACTTCCCTAATTAGCCCTAAAAAACTTACCACATAATTAACCTTTACAAATCTGATTGTACATCTTCAGATTCACTTGCCCTCTCAAACCATCTTGAAATGACCAGCTTGCTGAAAACATTCTACATATATATGACCCAATACTGGGTAGCGAATGCACTCATCATATAATTCCAGGTCAGACTTAACCCAACACAGAGCAGTCCTCTCAGATTTGATCAGATTTTCCTTTACAAAATTAGTGTTCTCTGCCTACTAAAAAATAAAACTTATGAATTTATATAAGGAAATCATTAGTCACTCAACATCAACCAAAGGGATGTTTTATCAAGGTAAAAATTTGATATTCAAATCTCATAAGTCTTATTCCCATTAAAACATTTGCTTTTCAACAAAATTGGCTCAAACCAGGAATCTGTTTTTCAACCCATAAAATAAAGTGACCAAGTATAACTTAACTGTGTAAGCAAACAGCCCTGTTTGCACACATGAATTTATCATTGGCTCATTTCTTTTTGTAATAGTTGAATTTTACCAGACTGCCACTATTTTTAACCATTATTCTTTTTTTTTTTTTTTTTTTTGTGGTACGCGGGCCTCTCAGCTGCTGTGGCCTCTCCTGTTGCGGAGCACAGGCTCCAGACGCGCAGGCTCAGTAGTTGTGGCCCACGGGCCCAGCCGCTCCGCGGCATGTGGGATCTT
>NC_041234.1:115961455-115963335 GCF_002837175.3 Physeter macrocephalus
CTGCATCGGCAGGCGGACTCTCAACCACTGCGCCACCAGGGAAACCCGCCATTATTCTTTTAAATAGTTCTAAAGTACATTTTTCAAAAGTGCCATGTCTATATAATTCATGTCCTGCGAATATTGTCTCAGCAAACAATTTCTTTCCTAGCATAAGAAGTCCAAAGTATCATGTGAACTACACACAACTACATGACTGAAATTATTTTAAAACAGACTTCATGGTATAGTGACAAGCACACCAGGTTTATAATCCAGTAGAATGCGGTTCCCAGGCCAGCTCCACTACATACAAGTTGCCTGACCTAACTCAGTCTGAGTTCCCCCTGTCTTCCAAATAAGGATAATATTATAAAACCTACTTAAAGGCTGTTATAAAGATCAAAGGATTGCTAACATCAAATGGATATTTAGGACTTTTCCTTCACAAAAGGCAAACTAAAAAATTGAGCCATCTCTACCACTGAGGATAAGTAAAATGTAAAAACATTAACATCTTATTAAAGCATGGAAGAGCTAATAATACAGTGAGAAACGGCCAGCAGCCCAAATCACAGGGACAAATAGAACCTGGAGAAGAATTCAAAGCCATCTTAGCTCTAAGGCTATATATCAACCTAAAAGGAAAAGCTGAGGAATTCAGCTGCACTTTTGGTGGCTTTGCAGGCCTAGAGCAACCAAAATTAAAACCCGGGGCCTACCAAAATCAGAGACTCTGACAAACCATCCCTTTTAGGATAAAACACCAAAAGACCTCACTTCCAAAGTTCGAGTGAAACAAAAACAATCTTTCACACTGAATTGCAGCCCGGTTTTGCAACATCTGGGATGTCCAGGGAAACTAAACCTCAAGAATAGAAATAGAATGTATAATTTTGAAGCCAGTTGAGGGGAGAAAATGGAATGAGATAATCAGTCCAGTTGAAATCAAGAAAGAAAGGAAAAAACAAAATATAGAACAGGCAAGACAAACAAAAATCTCAAAATAAGATGATGGATGTAATCTAAATATATCAGTAGTTACAATCAATGAAAGTGGACGAACTGCTCCAGTTATGAGGATTACAAGACTGGATTAAAAAATATATATCAGCATTGGCTATTCACAAGAAAGAAATCTAAAGCATAATGACATCTAAAAGTTGAAAACAGAAGGACAGAGAAATATATTATTTAAACACTAACAAAAGAAAGCTGGTATAGCTATATTAATAATCAGACAATTTTTTCTTTAATGCAAAATCATTACAGAGATTAAAAGGATCACTACCTAATCATACAAGGTTTAAGTAACCAGGAAACTTAAACAATCCCAAATTTGTATACAACTAATAACATAAACTAAAAATACATAAACCAAAATTTAACATGAATACCAAGAAAACAAGACAGATGTACAATTATACCAGAATATTTTAACAGATAACTCTCCATAACTGACAGAATGATCCTCAACAATATACAGAAAAATATTAACAACCTCATAAACAAATTGACCTAGTAAAAATATTTAGATCACTGTACAAAACAGCTGGAAAATACACATTCACTTTAAGAACACAGAATATTTACCAAAAGTACTCTATATTGTGGGCCCTAAAACAAGGTCAGTAAATTTTAGAGCACTGAAATCTAACAGAGTATGTTCTCTGACCACAGGACAACTGAGAAATCACTTTAAAAAAAAAAAACCAGAAAAATCCCCAAGAGCATTAAGAAATACTCTTCTAAATAACCCAGAGTCAAAGAATAAGCAATAATAAAAATTTTAAATTTTTTGAACTAAACTGTGATAACAATACTGCATATCAAGACTAAGGATAGGGCTTCCCTGGTGGCGCAGTGGTTGAGAGTCCGCCTGCCGATGCAGGGGACACGGG
>NC_041234.1:115963539-115976375 GCF_002837175.3 Physeter macrocephalus
CGCTGAGCCTGCGCGTCCGGAGCCTGTGCTCCGCAACGGGAGAGGCCACAGCGGTGAGAGGCCCGCGTACCACAAAAAAAAAAAAAAAAAAAGACTAAGGATATACAGCTAAATCAGCACTTAGAGAGAACTATAAGCCTTGATTGCATGTGTTAGAAAAAAGGATAATTAAAAATAAATGAGGTTAAAATTAAGAGTAACATAAACCCCCCAAAATAATAGAGGTGAGGAAATAATAAAATAGAAAACAAAAATAAAAATACAGAGGATCGAAAACCAAAAACTGGTTATCAATAAAACAAACAAAATGTATAATCTTATGGTGAGAGTGATTAAAAGATAAAACACATTACTAAATCTAAGAAATGAAAAGGGGACATGACTACAAATATGACATGAAAAATAAGATGTTATTAAGAATAACGTTATTCCGGACTTCCCTGCTGGTGCAGTGGTTAAGAATCCGCCTGCCAATGCAGGGGACACGGGTTCAAGCCCTGGTCCGGGAAGATTCCACATACCACGGAGCAACTAAGCCCGTGCGCCACAACCGCTGAGCCTGCGCTCTAGAGCCTGCGTGCCACAACTACTGAGCACACGTGCCTAGAGCCCAGGCTCCGCAATAAGAGAAGCCACCACACTGAGAAGCCCGCGCACTGCAACAAAGAGTAGCCCCCACTCGACGCAACTAGAGAGAACCCACGCACAGCAACGAAGACCCAACACAGCCAAAAATAAATAATTTTTTTCAAAAAGAATAACATTATTCCAATAAGTCTGAAAATGTAAACAAAATGGGGAGGTTCCTAAAAACAAAATTTTTTAATAAATTTACTTATTTATATTTTACTTTTTGCTGTGTTGGGTCTTTGTGTTGCTGTGCACCAGCTTTCTCTAGTTACAGGGAGCGGAGGCTCCTCTTCATTGCTGTGCGCGGGCCTCTCGTTGCGGTGGCTTCTCTTGTTGTGGAGCACGTGCTCTAGGCGCGCAGGCTTCAGTAGTTGTGGAATGCGGGCTCAGTAGTTGTGGCTCGCGGGATCCAGAGAGCAGGCTCAGTAGTTGTGGTGCACGGGCTTAGCTGCTCCACGGCATGTGGGATCTTCCCGGACCAGGACTTGAACCCGCGTCCCCTTCAGTGGCAGGCGGATTCTTAACCACTGCGCCACCAGGGAAGTCCAGAAGTTCCTAATAAATTTTAACTTACCAAAATGGCCTCAAGAAGAAACAGAACATATGAACAGTCCTATAAGTACTACATTTGCACGTGCACGTGTACACACACACACCCCCACCACACACACAAACAGTGAGACAGAACAACTTCATTGTCAATTTTCAAGTTCTGTCACTCATCAGAGGAAGAAAACTTCCAGTCTTTCCCAACTGTTCCAGAAAATGTAAAATGAAAGTATACCTCCCAACCCATTTTATGAAGTTAACATAACTTGGACATCTAAACTTGAAAAGATGATTTGAAAAAGGAAAATTATAAGCCAGTCTTACTAATGGGTATAGCTATAAAGCCCTAAAGAAAATAGCAGTAAACCAAATCCAAACATAAATTAAGAGGATTATACATTTTGTTCAAGTCAGATTTATTTCAGGAATTCAAGGGCCAACTAGTGAGTATATATATATTTACGTTTCTGGGTGTAAGTTTTATATTTCATAAAAAGACTTTTTTAATAATCAAAATATATTTATAGCCAATTATTTCTATAGCATTTTCTATTAAAAGTAGGTAAGATGGTAAATTGTCCTTAGTTTTATTTATAACAGCATTTACATTAGGTAGGTGTTGAAAGTGGCATTGTTCTAAACCACCGGTGCTACAGAAAGCTATTTTTAATGATAATTTTTCAATGAAAAATTTTCTTCCTGTTCAAATCACCTGTGTTTTCAGCCATACTTACTTCTTGGAGTAAGAATGTGAGTTTTCTAATCTAGCTCAACTACCTCCTAGCTATGGGATCCTGGCTGAACAAGTTACTTTGCCTCTTTGAACCTGTTTCCTCTTCCTTATGCAGGTAATAATTGTCTTCTGATTCTGGAGAGGATTAAATCAGATACCTCATGTAGAGTGCTAGCATGCAGTACACACTCAATACCTGGTAATTATAATGGTTGTTGTTGTTGTTGTTATTATTATTATATAATTATCATATTCTTACTCCCCAGCCAATTTAGGTAAGAGCAGTTAGTGAGTCCTGCATTGCGTTCTGGCCTCCACTGCTTCACAGCTGGTGAGCTTAAACGAGTTCTTTAACCTCTCAGAGCCTCAGTTTCATCACGTGTAAAATGAGGGTAAGTATACCTTTTAGTTGTAGGACTCAAATGAGAAAAATGTATGCAAAATCTCAGTGTATGAAATACAGCAGATACCCCAAGACACAGTCATATCACCGCTGAGGAGGCCCCTATGGTATAACACCATGGCAGAAGCTTGGAGAGTGAGTCACCAATTCGGATTTCCTAAATGGTTTCCCATTGAGCGTTTGCTCCTTGAGCATTCTCAAGATATTACAGCTACAGCTGTTCCTCTACTTCTCATCAAATATCATGTCGCTATTCCCCAGCCCCAAGCTTTCATTTTGTTGATGGATGTTGGTATGCTAATAGAAATTACAGAAAATTGTACACATTCTGAAAAGTAATCTAATTATAATCTGTGCACAATCATCTGTCACTTGACTCAGACTCTGGTATCAATTCTATGACCTTGATAAGTTATTAGTTATGTGACATTCAGGCAAGTTACCTCTCTGGCTCTGTTTCCACAACCGTAAAAGAGAGGCAGTAAGATTGAAAATTTACTGAGGCCTACTAATACTGGGTACTAAAGTGGGTGCTTAACATATATTAGCACTTTTAATACACATACACTATAAAAGGTTAGTAGTAGTATTGTTATTGTTGTTATTTCCATTTTACATGCGAGAAAACTGAAACTCAGAGAGGTTACCTGCCGAAGGTTATTCTGTAGAAAAAGCAAGATTCAGGTCCTTATCTCTCTATTGCCAAAACCCAATCTACTACACTTCATTGCTTCTCAGTTAGTGGAATATCTACCATGTGGTATGCAATCTACATTCATCATCCTTATGAACTTGAAAGATCAAAGGAGCTATTCCTTATAAAATGCTTGGCACGGGGCCTAACACACACACACACACACACACACACACACACACACACACACAAGTGTAAAGCCTGTGGCCTTCCAGCTTTCTTCTAGTGCTGTCTTTCAAAAACCAAAACAAACAAGACAGTATTCTTTGGACTGGATAATAGGAGCTGCAAGGCCTCTGTTCTTCTCACATGTCTAACCTGGAATGTAAGTGAGTGGAACCACACTTCACACGGAAAAGGACTCAAATGGACTAATTTTTTAAATTGAGCCAAAAAAGATATTCAGTGTTTTTATGTCATAGCAAAAGTTCATGAACTCACGAGGACAGTCACTCTGGGTGCTTCAGAGGATTCCAGAAATTGTATGCAAAGTGTGTATGTCTGATCACCAGCTCATTTTTCTGGACACAGGATTCTGAACTTTCATAAGATTTGTATATCTTGTGATCCCAAAATGTTTCAGAAAAACCATTATAAAATAAATTCAACGTTTCTGAAGCCTAGGCGTTTTTGTTGCCTCCTCTTCACCCCACTGATGAGGAAGGGATCCCTGCCCTGGGGTCAACCATGTGACACTGGACACTGGCAAGATGAAATCAATAGCATTTTATCAGTCACTTTACTTACAGCCCAGGAGAGGACCCAGCCTGCCAGGCAGGGCCACACAGAATGAACATGCAGTATCAAGAGGGTGGGATGCCCTTGGTTGCCACAGGGGATGCGGTGGGCTTGTTTGAGTGATTCCACGGGCTGGCAGGGAACTGAAAGCCATGCTCAGGAATAAGCAGGAACTGCACTTAGTCCCCATGATAAGGAAAAGGTTATTTGGCTAAAGGACCTTGTTCACAGAAGCAGACTGGGCAGGAGGACTTGCAGTTAGGCCACTCAAGGCCCTCCTGAGTTTATCAGATGTCAAGGCAGCACAAAATATTGATCCTTAATTTTAAGTCTTATAGCACAATAGGTTGCTGTGATTTCTCAAAAGTCTTAAAAACACACGTCATCTTTCACCTTGTGGCTCCTCTTTCGAAAGTTTATTCTCATGAAAATAATCATTATTGTACAACACAGGATTTTCTCTAGTAGAGAAAAATTAGAAATATGGGGAATCAATAGATATCGCCTCACACCTGTTAGAGGGGCTATCATCAAGAGTCGGGACACAACAAGTGTTGGCAAGGACGTGAAGAAACGGGAACCCTCGCGCGCTGTTAGTGAGGATGTAAAGTGGTGCAGCCACTACGGAAAACAGTACGGAGGTTCCTTAACAAACTAAAGATAGAACTACCATCTGATCCAGCTATCCTACTTCTGGGTATATATCCAAAGGAAATGAAAACAGCATATTGAAAAGATATTTGCACCCCCATGTTCATTGCGGCATTGTTCACAATAGCCAAGACATGGAAACAACCTAAATGTCCATCAAGAGATGAACGGATGAAGCAGATGTGAGATACACACACGCACACGCACACGCACACACACAAATGCTGCATGATCTCACTTATATGTGGAATCTAAAAAAGCTAAACTCCTAGAAACAGAGAGTAGAATGGTGGCTACCAGGAGCTGGAGGTTGGGGAAATTGGGGAGACGTTGGCCAAAGGGTACACACTTGCAGTTAGAAGATGAATACGTTCTGGAGCTCTAATGCACAGCACAGTCAACGGTAGTGCGTCACACACTTCAAAGTTGCTAAAGGAATAAATCTTAAATGTTCACACCACGAAGAAGAAATGTTAATTATGGGACACGATGGAGGCATTAGCTAACACTACAGCGGTAGATTTATTGCAACATATTAGTGCAGCAAATGAACACACTATACGTCTTAAACTCACACAGTGTTATCGGTCGACTATATGTCAATAGCAAAAATGAATGCTGGGCTGGCCATCCACTTTTGAATTGGGCCTGTGAGATATAAGCTGTGCTGAGCTTAATAAATGTCTAACGGCTTACCCTTATAGTTCATTTTCATCTAACAAATTCTATTCTGGCTCTACTTGTCACCCATTATGTATTTAAACAATGCCCCTTCTGTCAGAGAGATGCGACATTGCTGGCTTTGAAGATGGACAAAGGGGCCATGAGCCAAAGAATGTGGGCGGCTTCTAGAAGCTGGAAAAGACAAGGAAACGGACTCTTCCCTAGAGCCTCCAGAAGAAAATGCAGCACTCTGGACACCTTAAATTTGGCCCTATGAGACCCATTTCGGATTTCTAACTTACAGAACTATACTATAAATGTGTTTTGTTTAAGCCGCTAAGTTTGCGTTAATTTGTTACAGCAGCAATACAAAACTAAAACAGTCAGCAAAGAATTCTATCACCCTCCCTCCTCAAAACCCCCTTTCCCTTCCTCGATGATTCATAACCTCATTTAAGTGCTGGTAACTTAGGGAGACAGAGAAGGGGATGGTAAACGTCACAGCTTCTGCTTTAATAGATTTCCTCTGTGAAGACGCAAGGACTAAGAAAACATATTTTTTTTAATCTTTTGCTCACTTAAAATTAACTAGAAAAATACTGTGACAGATGGTGTCCTTCATGCTGCCTTAGCATTTCGGCATGTTCCATTTAATACATCTCTTATGTTCCCAACTCAGAGCAGAAAATCCAATTACTGCAAGGGCATTCTAGTGTTTTTGACAACTTCACTTTGGTACATTTGAGCTGAAATGCAAGTAAACACAGTGACCAGTTACCGGTGAGAACCAGGAGAGCTGGAAGGTAATGTACTTTGAGCAAATAGAATGAACACTTCACGTCTAAGGCTGCGACCCATTGCTGAAAAGAGAGTGGTGAGGAGACGGTAGCAGTGCCAGTACTTTAGTCTCCATGTTTGAGCAGACTCATTTCTCCAGAGCACATTCCACAAATTATAACAAGTATGTGAATTCTGCAGCATGGTTAATATTCCTAGAACATGTCAAACAACTAATTACATCACTGCAGTTGTCTTTTCCAACGTCTGGCTTTACAGTGACCTGCTTTAGAAGCAGGACTAGGGATTATCACTTGCTTGTCAAAAAATTCAAAAAGACATTTAAAAATCCATCTACAAGAACTACAAAACAGTTTTCTGCTTTGATCTGAATTGGCAAGTCATTACCAAGATCTGTTTGGTCAAAATGTACAATCCAAGAATGTTGGAGCTACCAGAGACCTTACAGACCATTTACTCAAATGCTCTCATCTCCCTGAGTGAGGAAGTTGAGAGGAAACTTGCCAAAGATCACCCAGCTAGAAAAAAGGTAGAACTGGGATGAGACTGGACCCATCAATTCCTCACTTTTCTCTCCCTGTTTAGGAAAAACGTAATCATACTTTTAAAGTTTTCTATAAGTAAAAAAGCTTTCCATAATCTCTCCATCTAACACAACTATAGGATTTTTATTTTCCATATTATATTCTACATGCAAATTTTATATAAATGTAACTGTAATATACACGGGAATACTGGAAAATGTTAGTTTCAAAATGCTTATTCAAAAATCAATAGCTTCCGCATACAAATGTACAAAAATGAAATCAGAAAAAGTATTAAAAGGAAATATGGGTGAATAGTTATATAATATTGGTATGAAAGGATTCTTTCTAAGCATGACAGAAATGTAAAAATCATGACAGAAAACAGCATTAGATTTTACCACAGAAAAATATAATTTACTTATTTAAAGGTAAGTATAAAAATAAAGCTACAGAGTGAAGTAAGTCAGAAAGAGAAAAACAAATAACACATGCTAACACACATATATGGAATCTAAAAAAAAAAAAAAGAGGTTCTGAAGAACCTAAGGGCAGGACAGGAATAAAGGCGCAGACGTACAGAATGGACTTGAAGACATGGGGAGGGGTAAGGGTAAGCTGGGACGAAGTGAGAGAGTATCATGGACTTATATACACTACCAAATGTAAAATAGATAGCCAGTGGGAAGCAGCCGCATCACACAGGGAGATCAGCTCGGTGCTCTGTGACCACCTAGAGGGGTGGGATAGGGAGGGTGGGAGGGAGACGCAAGAGGAAGGAGATATGGAGATATATGTATGTGCATAGCTGATTCACTTTGTTATAAAGCAGAAACTAACACACCATTGTAAAGCAATTATACTCCAATAAAGATGTTAAAAAATAATAAAATAAAGCTATTTCAATAAATAGAAAAATGTAAAACTGAGATTACAAATAACAACTATATCAGCCTGATTGATATCCAGTATATTTTGTTTTAAATTTTAAGGAATCACAAAAGCCTTAATTCACAAAGACAAGCACTAGTGACATAAGTCAATGGTTTTGTTTGTTTTTACAGCCTGCTTTGCCAATCCAGGATATTTTTCTATTAAATTAATCCAAAAGCTAGATTAAAGAGTGGTAGACAGTTGTTTTGAAGGTGACTCATCAATAATATCTAACAATAACTCATTATTTCTAATTGCGGATCGTTTACTTTGAAGAAAGTCAATGAATAGGTCTGCAACCAGTCTAAATCTTCATTGTTAAGAAAATTAAAAAGATTTTTTTCAAACATCTTCAAATAATCTTAGACTTTCAGCAATGTCATTTAGTAAAATATCATATGACTCAGTGGTTGTCTTTATCAAACAGTTCTTCAAAGTTTCAAAATAATGTATTTTGATTTTGCATATTGAATAAAATTTGACATCATTTGCAACACTGAGACTTCATCTGCAGTTATAAACACGGTAATTGTTCAACCCTGCACTGCTAAATTGAAGTTGTTTTGCTCATTTAGAAGTTTCACAAAAAAATACAAGCTGGAGCCACCATTTCATTCTTGGGAGAGATTCAGTTAATGGAGTTACTTGTCAGAGGGTAGAGTTTTGGTTTTCCTGTTTTGGGTTTTTGTTTGTTTGTTTGTTGTGCCTAATATGAAATACTCATACCCTTGACTGAAAACAGCCAATGAACTTCAGTGTGAAAACAAAGTCTGGAACCCACCTACTAGAAATAACTGACGAATGTCAAATTAAAGGCAATGGCTTAATTAAAATGACAAATCATATGGCATCATTTTACATAGTTTTGAAAGGTGCTCACAATTTATTTGACAGGGGAAACACTTGCAAGGAAAAAAGGGAGAAGGAGGTGGAGGAGGTAGGGAGAGCCTCCCAGCATGAAGGTCTGTCCTTCTGAAGGAGGGACGGAAGGAAGGAACGTTAGGTAGGAAGTGTCAGAATGCAGCACAGTTCTAGGAAAAGTCTGATCAGGCCAATAAGGAGGCCTCAGGCCAATGAGGAGGCCTCAAGCCAAAGCCTTCCAGCACAGGAAGCCCGCATCTTCTAGGAACGAACTTGCCTTAGTATCCTGGCCATGGTCACTGGCTGAGAGCAGCCATGGGAAGCATGGGCTTGGCATAAGCTTGGCAATGGGCTTCAGAGCCCTGCAGCTGGAGCTGTCAGTCCTCTCCGCAGCAGATCTCAGAAGCACATTTTCATGAATGCCAAAGTGGTGGCACGTAAGGACAGAGAGGTAAGGGGGCCAGATTACGTCGGTCCATGTAGGCCATCAGAAGGACTTTGGCTTTTACTCTCAGTGACATGGGAACCGTTGGCAAGTTTGGAGCAGGGGAGTTATGTGATTTAAATTAACCAGGAATATTCCACTGTGCTGAGAACAGATAAAGAGAATGAAGGGGGAAAACAGGTAGATAAGTCAAAGGCTTATGGAGGCATCAAGGATTATTCAAAGGGTTTTGGCCTCAGCAACTGGAAAAGTGGGGTTTCCATCAATAGAGCTGGAGAAGACTGTGGGAGGAGCAAGTCTGAGAAGGGATTGCCAGGTTTTCTGCTGGGACAGGTTAAACTGGAGATGTCCAAGTAGAGATGCCGAGTTAAAGAGCATGGGAGAGACCCAGGCTAGAGATAGAAATTTGGAAGTTATGACTGTACAGAGCGTACTTAAGGTTATGAAACTGGATAGAATCACTAAGGGAATTTAGATAGACAAGCGAAAAGAACCAAGAACTGAACCCTGAGGCACTCAACATTAAGAGACCAGTCGGATGAGGAGGAAGCAGCAAAATCTGCTGAAAAAGAGCAACCAGCGAAGCTAGGAGAAACTTGGTGACCCAGAAGGCAAAACAAGAAAATATTCCACGTGTGTCCAACCGTGTCCGATACTGCTGTTAAGACAAATAACATGAGAATTGAACATCTGACCATGGTTTTCACAACACTGGTGATCTTGACAAGAGCAATTTCAATGAAGGTAACAGCTTGAGTAGAGTGGACTTAAAAGAAAATGTGAAGAGGAGAATTAGAGAAAATACAGAAAACTGTTTTGCGGAGTTTTTCTTTAAATGGTGGCAAAGAAATGTCCTGGTAGCTGGAGGGTGGGATGGGGTCAAACAAGGCGCCTTTTCCATCTGCTATGAGGGAACTTTCGGCAAGTGGTGCTTTACACCAGGAGTCAGAAAATTTTGCCTGGAAAGGGCTAGAGAGTAAATATTTTCAGCTGGATGAGCCATGTGCTCTCTGTCACGGCTACTCAGCCCTGCCATCACAGTGCACACGCAGTACATAAGTGACGGCACATGCCTGTGTGCAAATAAAACTTTATTTGAAAAATAAGACAGAGGTTAGAGAAATGCAAATCAAAACTACAATGAGGTATCACCTCACACCGGTCAGAATGGCCATCATCAGAAAATCTACAAACAATAAATGCTGGAGAAAAGGGAACCCTCTTGCACTGTTGGTGGGAATGTAAATTGATACAGCCACTCTGGAGAACAGTATGGAGGTTCCTTAAAATACTAAAAATAGAACTACCGTACAACCCAGCAATCCCACCACTGGGCATATACCCTGAGAAAACCATAATTCAAAAAGAGTCATGTACCACAATGTTCATTGCAGCTCTATTTACAATAGCCAGGACATGGAAGCCACCTAAGTTTCCATCGACAGATGAATGGATAAAGAAGATGTGGCACATATATACAATGGAGTATTACTCAGCCATAAAAAGAAACGAAATTGAGTTATCTGTAGTGAGGTGGATGGACCTAGAGTCTGTCATACAGAGTGAAGTAAGTCAGAAAGAGAAAAATAAATACCGTATGCTAACACATATATATATAGAATCTAAAAAGAAAAAAATGGTTCTGACGAACCTAGGGGCAGGAGAGGAATAAACACACAGATGTAGAGAATGGACTTGAGGACAGAGGGAGGGGGAATGTCAGCTGGGACGAAGTGAGAGAGTGGCATGGACATATATACACTACCAAATATAAAATAGATAGCCAGTGGGAAGCAGCTGCATAGCACAGGGAGATCAGCTCAGTGGTTTGTGACCACCTAGAGGGGTGGGATAGGGAGGGTGGGAGGGAGGGAGACGCAAGAGGGAAGAGATGTGGGAACAAATGTATATGTATAGGGCTTCCCTGGTGGCGCAGTGGTTGAGAGTCCGCCCGCCGATGCAGGGGCCGCGGGTTCGTGCCCCGGTCCGGGAAGATCCCACATGCTGCAGAACGGCTGGGCCCATGAGCCGTGGCCGCTGAGCCTGCGCGTCCGGAGCCTGCGCTCCGCAACGGGAGAGGCCACAACAGTGAGAGGCCCGCATACCGCAAAAAAAAAAAATGTATATGTATAACTGATTCACTTTGTTATAAAGCAGAAACTAACACACCATTGTAAAGCAATTATACTCCAATAAAGATGTTAAAAAAAAAAGACAGCGAGCCATATTCGGCCCATGAGCTGCAGTTTGCTGTCCCCTTCTTACACAATCGGCCTCAAGGAATTACTCGCAATGGTCAACCTGCAAATATGTATTAAGTGCCTACCATGTGGCAGGCACTTTTCTAATTGTTATGAATAAGGTGGTGACGAGAAAGACAGAGGTTCTGCTTCCAAGAGCTTCCATCCAGCCTAGGCCCAGGCACATGATACACGACTCCAAGGCCAGGCGCCAGCCCTCACTTTCTAAGCCTCCGCCTTACCCCTCCGGCGCCCTGCCCCCAGGCCACATCCAAAGTGAGTCACGTGGGCCCAGCCTGAGGCTGCTTTTACCTCTGCCAGGAGGAGACTTGGAGCTCCTTTCCCCATCCTGTTCCCCTTTCCTAAAAGAAGCAATTTCCAGTCTTCACAGAGCAGCAACTTTGATGTGACAACCCTGTAACATCCTTTGCGTTTTTAAGGAAAATATGAAAATGCGGCATTTGTCTGCCTCTTCCAGCTCCAAAGATTCTGTCTCACGTGGTGTGAGCACAGGCATCTGTCACTGTACACATATGACAGTCCAGCTCATCGTCTCTTCTGGCTGAGCTGCCAGGGCACCTCGTTCATCTCCCGTGGCAGCAGGTGCAGCTGTGTCTATGGAGTCTGGGCGCCTTGTGTACTCCCGGAGCAGTCTTCCTGAAACGACCCAGTCTCTGCGAGCTCACTCCACGTGGGCGGGAGGAGAAAGGGGAGGTTTCTTCCAGAATCAGTTTAAAGTGCACACTGCAAGTTTCAGGACCAGTTACCACTGACCCCTTCAGCAGGGTATTCTCACTTCCGCCTTCCCACCTTTCATAATCCCAGAGTCCCCAACTATGTCTCCTGATAGCAAATGAAGCTGTGGATGTGAAAGCTCTTTGAAAACAGCTGAGTTCCTTATAAGGTCAAGGTCAGAATCCAGAACATAGCTATCAGCTACACATTTTAGAGAAAATTATTCTAATCGACAAACAACAACAACAAAAGAGCAGGCTGCAGTCACACAACGGAGAGAAATGTGAAGTTGAATGTCACCTCTAATCACTGTGTGAGCATGGGCAAGGCCCTGAACACTGATTCTCCATTTTTTCAGTTGTCAAAACAGGGATAGAGGGGCTTCCCTGGTGGCGCAGTGGTTGAGAGTCCGCTTGCCGATGCAGGGGACGCGGGTTCGTGCCCCGGTCCGGGAGGATCCCGCGTGCCACGGAGCGGCCCGTGAGCCACGGCCGCCGAGCCTGCGCGTCCGGAGCCTGTGCTCCGCAACGGGAGAGGCCACAACAGTGAGAGGCCCGCACACCGCAAAAAATAAATAAATTAATTAATTAAAAAACAGGGATAGAACTGCCTCCACTAAATAAGGTAACCTTTGCAAATTGCCAGGCCCATATAAAGACACTCAGTAGATGTTTGTGGTATCTGATAAACAACCAAGGAGAGTCTGATGTACTGGCTGGCTCAGGTTCCAGCTGCCTGCTGAATCAAGAAGTCACTACTCTAACTGCTGGTTCCAAAACCATGCCAGCATTGCTCCAATTCTCACCAGCCGAAATTGATGTCTCACACACTCCTCTCTCCCCCTTACCTCAGTTCCAAGTTCAAGTCTCATGTGAGTACATCTGACTGGCAGAACCTAAATCACAGCCAGAACCTCAGCTGCAGGAGAGGATACAGCCTCTGCAGAACAGGGAAACATGCACCAATGAGGCTACAATGGCTGATAAATGAGCCAATCCACAATTCCTGCACATTCTATGTGGTAAAAGCTAAATTTTGACCCCCCGTGACATCTGCCCCCTGGTGTCATGACAGTGGATATGTTTGTTACATTACAAGGCAAAAAGGACTTTACAGATGACCTCAAGGCAGTGGGATTGTCCTGGATTGTTTGGGTGGGCCCAAGGTAATGCTTAAAAGCAGAAGAGGGCTTCCCTGGTGGCGCAGTGGTTGAGAGTCCGCCTGCCGATGCAGGGGACG
>NC_041234.1:115976442-115995085 GCF_002837175.3 Physeter macrocephalus
GGGGACGCGGGTTCGCGCCCCGGTCCGGGAGGATCCCACGTGCCGCGGAGCGGCCGGGCCCGTGAGCCGTGGCCGCCGAGCCTGCGCGTCCGGAGCCTGCGCTCCGCAACGGGAGAGGCCGCAGCGGTGAGAGGCCCGCGTACCGCAAAACAAAACAAACAAAAAAAAAAGTAGAAGAGGAAGTAGAAGATGTGACAGAGAGATTTAAAGTGTAAGAAGCACTCGACTCGTGCCCACCATTGCTGACTGGAAGATGGAGGAGACCAGGTGGAAACAGTAACAAGGAACCGACTTCTTGCCAACAACCTGAACGGGCTTCAAAGCTGATTCTCCCCACCCAAGAGCCTCAAGATAAGAGCTCAAGCCAGACACCATCTTGATTTTGCCCCTGTGATACCCTGAACAGAATGCCGTGTTGGGACTGCCTCGGCTTCTGAACCTACAGAATTGTGATAATAATAAATGATGTTGCTTTAAGCTGCAAAATGTGTTGTAATTTGTTATGGCAACGATAGAAAGCTGATACGTTCTCCATCCCATGGCCGAGTTTGACGCCTTAGTATCACCTTCTACTCCTCTTTCTTCATCAGCCCCACACAATAAGTTCACCATCAAGTCCTTTTAATGCTCCCTGAGAACGGGTCTCACATTCCTCCTTTCCTACAGCTGTAGCCATTCCTACCGCCCTGGGTCAAAAATCTCTCTCTTGGGCTATTACAACAGTCTCTTAACTGCTCACCCACCACGTGACCCTCCCAATACTTGTCAAACTGCTCCACATCCATCAGTTATCCTAACAGATTATGTTTCTTCTGTAATGAAAAGAAATAAGATTACATCACTATCCTATCAGGAAAAAAATCAACACAAAATGAAAATTTGTTCCTTTATTCACTCAACAAACATCTACGGAGGGTCTGTTAAGTGTTAGGAGCTAGAAACACAGTGAGAGAGTGATAGAGCCTGACAAGCTGTTCATTAAACCCATTTCCTCTATTCCTGGCCACACAGACTACATTTGCCAGACTCCCGTGCAGTTCGGTGCGGCTATATGACCGCATTCCAATCAACAGAATGTGAGCAGAAGTGCTATGTGTCACTTCCAGGCCTGGCCCTCAACATCTATCTTCGCACGAGCTATTTTCCTTGCTCTCTCCCCTTCTGCCAGGTTGATACAGAAGAGCACAGCAATGCTGAAGGTCATGCGTTAAAGATCATGGAACATCAAGAACAAACAAACCTAGGTTCATAAATCAATACTTGGAGTAGACTCACCCCTCAATCAAAACTACAACTTTGGATTGTGTGTGAGCAAAAAAATAAACTTCTGGTAGATTGTGCTTGGACCAATGTAAATTTTGGAGTTTATTTCTTATAGCAGCTAGCGTTATAGTGTCAGCACTCACGGCACTTAAAATTCTAAACTTCTCGTGAAGGGACTTGTATATTAAGTTCTAGCTTTATTTCTTACCATCCCTCACTATATACTCTATTCCTACCTCAACAGACACAACAGGTCTTTTCTAATTCCATGCATTTGTGCATATTGTTCTAGTCCCCTAAAAAAATTTTCCTTACCTTCTTATCCTGGATAAGTCTTACTAATCATTCAAAATCTGGTTCAAGCATTACCTTTCTAGTAACTCACACATGTTGCACTATAATCTGTAGTATATAATAGATACAGTGATCATCTCAGAACTATGTTTTCTCCCTCACTGAATATCAGTGCCTGGTATATATATTAGGTGATCAATAAATCTTTGTTGACTGACTGAATTTGCTGTAAGTCCTCAGGTATGATGTATGCCATTAACCACCATCCTTCATATAACTTCTCCCTATTCCTTATAGTATATTAGATGCATAATAGCATATCTAGTACCCTGACTCTACATCCCTCCAAGCGTGCAACCTGACTTAATCTCCACACATCAGCTCAACCTCACCTCTGACTCTGGGACAAATCTTGGTCCCAGGCATGAAGGTCCTAGAGTGCTCGCTTACTCAGCTGCTGGTTCCACTGCAACCTTGATGTCCCAATCTCTCATCATCTGGATTCTCTGCCTCATAACCATGTCTCCCAAAGACTAGGCATCCTGACTTTAACCTTGAACCTCAGTAGATAAAATGTTTGCCTTATACCCCAGTCCTCTTGTAACTAAGCCTCTGATATATGCCATAGCTCTCCAACAAACGGCTTCAAATCGGACTTCCACCAATTTCCTGCCACATTAATTTCTTGGATAGATAACCCTGCCAAACAATACTACTGTTCCATCTGTCTTTTCCCACTTGGAATGATCTTCCATATTTAAGATCTGTTTTCCAGCTGTCTACAGGCACAGACAAGTAATATATAAATGAGGCAGATACGTTATGAGACATCAGGGATTGGTGGGAATTGGACTCAATCATGCCACTCTTTGAATATTCATTGGATTCTAATAGGTTGCCCAGTACAGTGAATAGGTGATTAGTGATCCATAAGGTTCTTCAAGGCAGTCTGCTCTTGAGCAGTATTAATATTTCTAATAGTGCAGTATTTTTCTACTTGATTTTCATATGAATTAATAATATTTGTATTATGATACTCTCCATTAGCAGACTTTCAAAAGTAAGATACAGTTGGCCCTCCATATCCACACAGATACAGAGGCCTGACTGTTCTGTGCCATTTTCTATAAGGGACTTCAGCATACATGGATTTTGGTATGGGGGGGGGGGTGTCCCAGAACAAATCCCCCATAGGTAACAAGGGGAAACTGTAATTCTTTTCTGGTGTGTTTGTTATAAAAAGTAGTAATTCACAGCTCCTAACGCCCAATAAATATTTAGTGAAAAAGCAAATGACAAAATGATTGAATAAGTTAGAGAAAATGTGGCAAATGGCCCATTGAGTTTTTGACTTCCAAAAGAAATCTTTTGGCCTCTTAGTGGCCTCCAAGCCATACGAAGCACAATCATTGATTATAAACTGTTTGTATTTCTTATCCTCAAATGCATTTTAAACGCACACACACACACACACACTCCTCAGGCACAAGGCGTGTGGATACATGAGTGAGTAGTTCTTAACTACTGCTTGTTCTTTTCACTGGAAGAGTTTGGGTATCAGCACTAGTTGGGAACCAGTTAGTATGAAGTTGTGGAATATTAAGCCAGGAGGCCTGGAAAGTTCATTCATGGAATTAATAAATATGAATACTCTGTTCCCAGCCTGACCTCTGTCCCGGTCAACATGAAACTAGTGAATGTAAAACTAGGCTAGGAGAAGTACTGTAATGGAGAAACAGAGAGAACAGGGAAATGGAGAAGAGGGAGATCAGACGAATCTTCATGAAACCCAGGAGAGAAAAGAGAAAATAAAGTGTACAGGGCCTTAGATCCTGAGGACAAAGCAAAAGGCATCAAAAAATAAAACAAGGTTGCATGCCCAAAAGATATCTCAATGGCAATGATGGATTTTAAAGTCTCTTTGTAAATATTTAATATAAAGTTGCCATGATTATGAGTATTAAATGAATAAACACCATAGAATCACAGATTTTAAGAACTAGTAAGCTTCCTAGAGATTACCTAAAATTGCAACACTTAACCCCTCCACCTCTGCCAGCACTCCAGAAAACCTCACCTGACTCTACTGTTTTCTCTTTTCCATGGTATATATCACCTTCTTACATAAACATCTTATTTACTATGTGTATTGTTTGCTGTTTGCCCTCCCACTTGAAACGAGAATGGAAATCTCATGAGGACAGAGACCTTGGCCTGTTTTTGTTCACTGAGATGGCCCAAGCACCTACAACAGTACCTGACACATAGAAGCTACTCAACAAACATTTGTTGAATTAATAAAATCCAACTAACAGCCTCCCCCTTTTTACAGTTGAGGAAACTAAGTTCCTAACAACTTCAGTGCCTTTCTTGACGTCACACACCTTGTCAGCAACGGAAGTATGGCTAGAGGCCAAGTCTACTTCAGTGTGACACTGTGGTTCTAAATCAAGGAATGAAAATCAGTTTAAGTGACCCCCATTTCCCCCCTTCCTCTCAACCCCCTCCCACACTCACTCTACCACTGACAGGTAATAGAACTCAAAGGCTGCTTTTCAGAAAAATGTACTCTCTCCCTTTGAAGTACCCCCAGTAGCATATCATTATGCAAGCTGCCTTATCCAGCTATGGTCATTCGCTCCCTGTCCCATGGGTCAGGTAGCAAACCAACATGTTGGCCGGGCAACTTTCTAAATACATTTGCTCGCTTTCCTGAGCTGCACTCAGATCCCGTAAAGAATCTGTGGCTTTATTTCAAGGTGAAGAACAAAAGAGTTTGTTTGACATTTTTGCTAATGATTTGTAGAAAAATATCCTGCAAACTACAGAGCTGGGAACATCCCCTGATCCAATTGTCAACAGGGATAATGTCACAAATTCTCTTTGTTAAACCAATTTCCTGACTTTTCCTGTTATAATTAGCTCTGGGTCTTCTATCGGGGTTGAGCTTTCTAATTGTAGCAATTCTAAATACACCAAATTGCATTCACACTTGGGGTTTACTGCCCTACCTGAGTTGCTTTTGCATCTGTTATACAGAAATAAAGCCACATATTTCCTGCACACACTAGGCAAAGAGGAAGTGATATTTTTAGAACAGAAGCATCAGAAATAATTCAGCTGCAATTTCTCCTTTGCATCTGAGTTAGCAGTAGAATCTCCGGGCACAAGAGATACAAGACAACAAGAGGGAATGATATCTTCCAAAATACTGCTATATGTGTGTGTTGCAGAAGGGTGGTTTGGGGAATTGGGGAAAGAGAAAGGGCACACAAGAGAAGCACTAGGAAACGAGAAAGTGGGGCACAGGCAAAATCTTTACTGATGACCTCAACCCAGAAGCTGCTTCCAGAATATATGTGACATCGGCATATGTTTTTACTGCTACAAGGTGACAGAAAACACCCACACTTGAAACCACACTGGTTATATGCCTGCCAGTGAGTAAAGGGAGAACAAATCCTATCCCAGAATGAGAACAGTCTTAGGGAAATTCTTTTTAATTATGCCAGGTCCCCTTTGAAAACGGGAGCGAATTGTCTGTCTGTCTGTCAATTTGACGTAACAGCACTGGCAAATCATATTTCTTGGGATTTTCATCAAAAAAACGTCCGTGTGTGCTTCATGAATAACCTAAGAAAGCCCCTCTGCAGCCTTGGCAATACAAGCTTTCATCTTCCCTCAGAATTCTCGGGCCCTATTCATCCTCCTGACCAAAGCAATATTCCCGACCTGAAAATAATCATCTACCTGCGTACGGTGCCTTACATCTCACAAACTTTCACACACACAACATTAGTCTACTTGATCCGTAAAGCTCATCTTTAAAATATTCAAAATCCAACCACTTCTTACCACGTCTACTGCTGCTACCTGGTCCAGATCACCATGATCTCTCCCTTTACTTACCACAACAGTGTCCTAATGGGTTTCCCAACTTCTACCCTTGCCCCTCTACCATCCAGTCTCAAAACTGTATCCCTTTTTAAAACTTATGTCACTCTTCTACTCAAAACCGTCCTCCAGCTTCCAATTTCACTACGACCTGCAAAACCTACATGATCAACGCCCCCCCATTACTCCTTGACTTCATCTCCGATTCCTCTCCACCTCATGCCCTTCACTCCGCAATGGCTTATTTGCTGTTCCTTGATCGTGTAAGGTATATTCCTCCTTTTAAACCTGTGTTCTAGTTGTTTGTGGTAGAAAAGATCAATTCTGTTCCTGTGTGAGAAATTCCACAACCTCCTCCTTAACTTCAATGATTCACTAGAAAGAATCCCAACTCAAGAGCAGGTTACGGCTAAGATTTATCACAGAAGATAGAGAGCAAAAGCAGCAGGAAAAAGATATGCATTAACAGGTCCAGGGCTTCCCTGGTGGCGCAGTGGTTGAGAGTCCGCCTGCCGATGCAGGGGACGCGGGTTCGTGCCCCGGTCCGGGAGGATCCCACGTGCCGCGGAGCGGCTGGGCCCGTGAGCCGTGGCCGCTGAGCCTGCGCGTCCGGAGCCTGCGCTCCGCAGCGGGAGGGGCCACAGCAGTGAGAGGCCCGCGTACCGCAAAAAAAAAAAGAAAAAAAAAAAAACAGGTCCAGCATAGACTTCTCATGTCCTTCCTCATCCAAGGCCACACAGAATGGGATTTTTTTCTCCGGCAGGAAACTGCAGGGACAAGTGTAGAATGTCCCTGCCAAGGGAAATCCATCTGAGTCTCAGGGTCTGAGGCTTTTGTGGGAGGTTGGTCACGTAGGCACATCTTGCTAGCAATCAGTCATGGCAACTGAAACTCAGGACCAAATCAATGCAACCAGGTGTACATCATCAATCTTTGCACAAAGCAATGCTGGCAAGCTACTATGGAATGGTTTATTTCTCCCAGGTGTACACAACAAAATAATCAATCCAACAGTGATATAAAGAACATTCGGAGAGCTACATTCCCAGAGGCTGGCCAAGAGTAAATCCGAGACACTTGGAGACATTCAAGGAGTGAGCAATCAGACCTGCTGTGTTAACACTTTCTTCACGCTCTCTAATCTTGCCATGCTTCCCTGTAGTGAAGTATATCTCCCTACCCCTGATAAACTTAAATGCTATAATTAAGTCCAGAGAGAAAAAGGTATTTAAAGAATTATGGGAGTGACTATTGACCACATAACACGATCAAAAAATAAATGTTTGTGCTTGTCAGAGCCTAATATATTAGGGCTGTTTGTTGCTGCAGCAGAAGCTAATACATCATTCCTTCTGTCTGAAATGTTCTCCCCGCAGATACGTCTTGGCTTATTCCCCCATCTCCTTCGTCTTTACTCAAATCTCATATTCTCCATGAGGTCTAAAACTGATCATGCTGTTTAATATTGTAATTAGCCCCCAAACCCCTCCTGCAAATTTCTGATTCCTTTTAACCTGTTCTATTTTTTCCCTTAGCACTTATCACCTCCTAATATACCATATAATTTACTCATTCATTATGTCTCCTCTCCCCGACCACTTTCTCCCTGTCACTCCCACCCTGGCTAAGCTCCAAGAAGGCAGGAGTATTTGTATGCTTTGTTCACTGATTTATTCAAAGAACCGCGAATTGTGCCTAGGACATAGTGGGTGCTCGATAAATATTTAATATTTATTGAATAAGGTAGGTAGAGCATGTCAGGGATTATTACCCCCATTTTTTCTTCCAGTTTTATTGAGAAATAGTTGACATACAGCACTGTATCAGTTTAAGGTGTACCGCATATCGATTTGACTTACATACATAATGAAATGAGTATCACAGTAAGTCTACCGAACATCCATCATCTCATATAGATACAAAAGGAAAGAAATAGAAAAAAATATTTTTGCTTGTGATGAGAACTCTTATTCTCTTAACAGCTTTCATACATAACATACAGCTGTGTGAGTTATCTTTATCATGTTGTGCACTCCATCCCTAGTACTAAGTTATCTTGTAACTGGAAGTGGGTACCTATTACTGCCTTCATCCAATTCCTCCTCCCCCACCCCCCGCCTCCGGTAACCACAAATCTCATCTCTTTTTCTATGAGCTTGTTTGTTTGTTTTTGAAGTATAACTGATCTACAACACTGTGTTAGTTCCTGGTACACAACATAGTGATTTGATATTTCTATACATTTCAAAATGATCACTGTGATAAGTCTAGTTACCATCTGTCATCATACAAAGATATTCCACAGTTATTGACTATATTCCCCACACTGTACATTTCATACCCGTGACGCATTTATTCTGCAACTGGAAGTCTGTATCTCTTAATCTCCCTCACCTATTTCTCTCCTCCCCCACTCTCCTCCCCTCTGGCAACCACCTGTCAGTTCTCAGTATCTATGACTCTCTCTGTTTAGTTATGTTTGACCATTTGTTTTGTTTATTAGATTCCACATATAAGTGAAATCATACAGTATTTGTCTTTCTCTGTCTGACTTACTTCACTTAGTGTAATACCCTATAGGTTCATCTATATTGTTGCAAATGGCATTATTTCGTTCTTTTTTATGTCTGAGTAGTAGTCCACTGTGTGTGTGTGTGTGTGTGTGTGTGTGTGTGTGTTTGTGTGTGTGTGTGTTATCCCCATTTTTAAGATAAGTTAATTGAGGCACAGAGAAGTTAAATGACTCAAACAAGTCATTTATTAAGTGCACAGAGCTGAGTCTAAAACCATTCAGTAGAATAACTTAATAAGCTGTGACCACAAAAAGGACAAATCCAAAGTAATATATTAAACTGAATATAATTTTAATATCTAAGGAAATTACATGATTTTATAATTATGAAAGACTGCAAGATTCCATCAAGTTCAAAGAGCTTTAAAATTGAATGGAAAAGACATTTACATCTTAGGATACCTTCAGTTCAAAGATCTTAAGAGTTTGAAGGAAAATACATGTAATGATAATAACAGTTAATACTTATATAGAACATACCACGACCCAGGAGCTATTAAAAGAGTTTTTCATACATTAAAATATTTAATCCTCATGACAAACCTATAATGTAGTTTCTGGTATTATCCACATTTTACAGAGTAGGAAACTGAGGCACCAAGACTTGAAGTTCCTTGTCCAAGATCACACAGCTAATAAGTAGTAGAACTGGGATGCGAACCTAGGTAATCTGACTCCAAAATCCATGCTTGGGCACTAAGCACTATGACATGCCTTAAGAAGCACAGACGTGTAAGTGATCAACTTGGGTGGGAAGTGATGAATTTCTTTGAAAAACAAAAAATTAGGTAATATGAGTTAGGAGACCTATTCCCTTTTAAGTAGAGTCATTTGAGACATATGGGCTCAGAATGACAGCACGGGTGGTCCAAAGACCTGCAGCTCCAGTTCTCATACCTGGCCAACAACTCTGGCTGTAAGTAACCATAGGAATTTGGAAGTGTCACTGTTTTCTTTACTGAGTACAGATCTTTTAAATGTGAGAAGATTTAGAATGAAGAAAATAAAGGTTTGGGAGAATCAAATTATGTTATTATATTTTTGTACATATTTGATATCTATGTACTTGCCATTTTAAGAAAATGTGGCCTTTTAGAGTGACAGCCTTGAAACTTCAAGTTAAATGTGGAACTGAATAACTGATTATACTTATGATTTTAATTGGAATTCTACTGTATTCTTTAATACTATCAGAGCACCTAAGAGGACTTTTGGTTCACAATATATATAAATACAATTTACTATGATTTATTTGATACTCTAGAGGCTTTGTTTATCAAGCTATTAACAGACTTAAGAAAGGAAAGTGGATACCATATATTAAATATATCAATGCAGTTTAAAAATATCTGAAGGTGTTTAATCAACTAAGTTGGCAAATGGCACTATACGTTATTTAAAAGCCTTATGAAGGACTATTAAAATCTATTAGATCTATAAAGAAAATAACAAGATTTGTATGCAGAACTCAAAAGTGAAGAAAAAACTAGGTTGGGGGATTTAAAACTTTAATCAATTGAATATCAATATTTAAAACACTAAGAAAACTTCTGAATAGTCTGCCTCAAGAAGACCAAAATTTCACTTCCAAACACCTAGACTCTTTGAACTGGGTCCAATGTCCTCAGGCCATCACCATGTTCTCAGAAATCACACATCACAGCTGTACGTTTTATGAGATAGGGAAGGAAAACTTTCTTTACTCCCCAAGCTATTTCCTTACAAAATTAGAATGGATGAATTTTCCCCCACCAGGAAGATTGGTTGTAACTAGTCTGTTCTTCAGTACCAGGCCAGACTGGGCAGATATAACCTACGGAACAAGGTGGCATTTGTAGGAAAACCTCTGAGATGTTTCTAGCAACTTCCATGAAATGCAGGACCCTTCAAGGATAAGGAGGATATATTTATGTTTCTCTCCACATCCTTTCCTAACCCACAGTCTACTTTGCCAATAAATTATCTTAATGATTTAGCTAAATGAAAGTTTTGCAAATGCTGTAATACAGCCCATTTCTGTGCAACATTTTTCCCCTGGGGATGAAGTTATTCAGTGTTCCCTGGCTCTGGTAATTCATATCCTCAACAATCAGCACTTTGGACCTCAGTGGTATTGATCTGTTTGAATCTTTGGATTGTTTTTAATGTCACAACCCCAGGAGGGTGGTTTGTGGCAACGAAATCTACTTCCATTAAAACTCGAGGTATCAATTCGCTAAAATAATTTTCTTTTAGGTTACCAGTGAAGTGAAGGAAAAGTTTTTCTAAGTCTTTTCTAGTTGAATCATAAATATGAAGAACAACCTTCCGAAAGCCATGAAGGATGCTCCCTAAGTAAAGAATATGCCATTCTTCAACCATGAATCTTACAAATCAGCATATACCCAGGTATCTAATGTATAATGAATGTGGAAGGTTATTTAAATTCAGAAAGGAATAGCTATGTTGCACACATCATAAGATAAATTTAATTGTGAATGTGTATGTGAGAGCACAGAATTTGATATTTAATAGAATTTGTAACTCAATTCAAAGCCAAAAGCATATGTTTGGTGTGAGGTGAAATTCAACAAGCAGCGAAAATTGAAAGATGTGGCACAGAAAGACCCGGACCTGAAAGTCTGTCTTTAACTCCTCTTGGGTAAGTCATTCACCTCTTCGAGTTTCAGATTCTTCATCTAGAAAAAGGTTGCAGGGATCTCTGACCTGCCTACCTCCCAAAGTTGTTATGAAGATCACGTTCTCTCTGCACTTTATAAATAAATTATGGCTTTCCCTTCTTTGTAAACTACTGTGCAGTATTGATGGAGTTGTTCATATAAAACTGAAGCAGGGTTAACTGGCCAAATGCATGGTATGATATACACATCATTAATGTTTCCAATGATAATGTTTGAATCTTTCAAGAACTTATTGGCCCTAATCTAACTTCCTTCGGTGATTCTGTTGTCGAAGAACATTAAGTCCATTATGGGGGATGAAATCTTCCATTGACTAATCTGGTATTAGGTCACAGAATGACAACATGATGAAAAATAATAGATTACATGCTGGACTCCATGATCACTTTTCTGGACAATGGAAATGAAACTTCTCAATTTTCAATTATCTCTACTTTTACCTCACCAGTCTCCTTTAAAACATCTTTCCTAATTGCTCTGTATATGAGAGAGAGGCATCAATAACATTCAGATATGATATAGCCCATAATTTAGCAGGACTCAAAAAGATTTGCTAGCACACAAAAACTAATTACACAGAGTTTATATAAGGGTCTCAGTCTTCATTAAAGACACAACTATTATTATTTCCCCAGTTACTTTCTAATTGCACTCTTTATTATTGTTGACAAATTCAGAAGCCCAAGACTCAATTATGGAGAATGCTTATTGACTGCAACTCTGTCCCCATTAACTGTTCCTATTATAAAGAATTAACAAAACTGTCAGGTTCTCTCTCTAATTCATGAGGAATAGTTCTCTTGATGAATAAGAACTTGAACTATCTGATTGATATCCTCTTGGAAATATATTCTTTTAAAATGATTTTCAAGCCATAAACTGGCGATCTTCCTGTATTCTGAATTACAACCGAGATGATTCTTTTATTTTTGTATCTGACTTCTGTCACTGTGATTGAATTCAAGGTTGGTTATGACTTTTTGCATATACTGTAAGACAGTCTGCTGGGACAAAAAGCAGAGAATCAATAAAAATTGGTGTACGGGGCATCCCTGGCGGCGCAGTGGTTGAGAGTCCGCCTGCCGAGGCAGGGGACGCGGGTTCGTGCCCCGGTCCGGGAAGATCCCACGTGCCGCGGAGCGGCTGGGCCCGTGAGCCATGGCCGCTGAGCCTGCGCGTCCGGAGCCTGTGCTCCGCAACGGGAGGGGCCACAGCAGTGAGAGACCCGCGTGCCGCAAAAGAAAAGAAAAAATTGGTTTACACTGTATATCCTTCCATTATCATCTCTGCATGTGTGAAATACCGCTCTGAATTGAGTGAAAGGGATAAAAGAACAGCAAGAGATGTAATGCAGAAGTGATAGTGTACTCTGTGCTGGAGCAGTAGACGAGGTCCTAGCTCCTGAGACTTGCACTCATTTTCTCACCCCACCTTTACCGTGAACTTCCACTTGGGCATCCTAACCTTGGCCCCTTCTTCTATTAATTGAGAAGTTATTACAAAGGCCCCTCCTGTGTTCTATAATATAACTTTATGCTTATATACATTTTCATAAAAGCAAAGGTGATACTGCTATAAGAAAGTGTTCTTTATCCTTTGTGTTCCAAGTGTCCAGTTTGTGGTTTCTCTCTAGAACAGATCTATGTCTTGCAGTCAATATTTCTTCTTTAATAACTTCTCAGTTTCCCCCAAAGTCACCAAAAGATCTTTATCACACATTCTGGAAGAATGAACTCAGATTAATGATAGTCAAAAATAAGAACCACATTCGACTAAAGGCCCCCCAAAAAGGGCATTCAGTTTTTCTACCTGTACCTTCACAGATTATTAATACTGGCATATATAAATCCTATCAATAGTTCTTATAGAAGAGAGAATTTATCTTTCTCACCTCACACAGTGTAGAAAATGGAGAGAAAGTCATCAAGTTCCCTTATAACATACATAACGCTCACATCCCGTGCTCCAATTACCCCGATATTTCAAGAGAAAACGTGAGCAGAATAGACTCAGTTATGTTAAACCTGCTGTCACAGACTAGAAAAATTTTGGAGAGTAGATTCAAATACTTAGGTGGGAATAGGACTAAACTGAAAGGTCTTAGACAGCTCCAGAGTAGTGAACAGCACAGTGGATAAAGAACCAGACACCTAGTTCAAGTCCTAGGTCTGCCCCTTAGTTGGTATGCAAAGCTCTTCACCATGGTGAGTCTGAGTTTAAAAAGAGGATATGGTGATTCTGTCCCCCTCACAGAATCATTCTCATGGACTGAATGAAATAAATGCCTGCGGGAGCACTATGGGCTATCAAAGTATTACACAGTATGATTCCAACCCTGCAAATCTAAGAGCCTATGAAAGGTCCTTTGCCTCTTGACTGTGGAACAGCTAGACTTTCCTACCCTTAACACTGAGCAATGTGGCTCACTGTAGGAGACCTAGACTCCATGTCCCAAATCACTCCTCACTATGTTTCCTTAGATGTCCTAAATCGGAAACCAGAAGCTTGGTAACACTGCCATTCAACTTCTCCCTTAACCACTAAGAGAAATCCAGAACCAAACTAGAAACCTAGCCAGAAGAAAAAGAATAGCTAAAGCGAATTCTAGGCTGCCATATTAAATTTAAAGGCCTATGAATCAGACCTATAGAATGATAAGTGTACGTGAGCAATCTCTTCAGATGCACTCGGAGTCTGCTGGAACAGGAATTGATCTTTAAAGTTAGATCAGCAGAAGCGCAGGAAAGGCTGACTCGGTTTGACAAGGTGAAACTCTCTGAGAGAGAAACTGCAGATAGGTTTTTAAATTTCATTCAGAATATTTAAAATGCAACCTAGGAAACTGTTTAAACTATATAGATCATTACAAAAACTAAAATTCAATACCGTCTACTCTGTTGGCTCTATGAAGGGTACTGCCCCCTTGAGATCCT
The DNA here is from genome assembly GCF_002837175.3 of Physeter macrocephalus. Taxonomy (NCBI): domain Eukaryota; kingdom Metazoa; phylum Chordata; class Mammalia; order Artiodactyla; family Physeteridae; genus Physeter; species Physeter macrocephalus. The sequence goes on from NC_041234.1 coordinate 115,990,080, forward strand.
ATGTGACAATGGCCAACTGACTTGACGTTTCTTAGTAAAAATCATGATGCCACCATCTTACATATGGACACATAAGATGGTGGTAGATTGAATAATAGCCCCCAAAGCTATCCGCATCGCAATCCCTGAAACCTGTGAATGTTACTTTGTATGGTAAAGGGACTTTGCAGATGTGACTAAGAACCTTGAGATGGGGAAATTGTCCTGGATTATGCAAGTAGGCCCTAAAGGTAATCACCGGTATCCTTAGGAGAGGGAGGCAGAAGGAGATTTAACAATGGAAGAGAAAGGAAGGGATGTGACTATGCAAACAAGAGGTTAAAGTGATAACAAGAACAGGGCCAAAGACTGCACACACCTCCTAGAACATGAAAAAGGCAAGGAAATATTCAATAAGAGTTATCCCTAGAGCTTACAAAGGGAGTGTGGTCCTGTCAGCATTTAGCCCAGTGAAACCCATTTCAGGCTTCTGACCTCCAGAACTGTTTTAATAAATTCATGTTGTTTTAAGCCTCAAAGTTTATGGTAACTTGTTAACAACGGCAATAGGAAACTAGCAATTCACTCTGGCTACGTCCTTTTCACTCTTGACTCCGGAAGGCTGATTTTTCATTGCCATGGGTAGCTACTCTCAGAAAAGCTGGTCAGTTTGTGGGCCTCAGACTCTCGTGCCCATGACCTTCCCAAAGCCCTGAAGCAAAGAAAGCCAGCTCCAGCATAGATATACTTCCTTCCAGCTAGGTCTGCTTACTACTGAGGCTACTCAGTTGTCTGTGGATATACCATGGGTTGGGAGCTAGAAAACATCCTTTATCTTTTCTGACACTGTGAGAATAATTTCATTCAAAATATTTGAAATATAACCCAGGAAATTGTTTTAACAGTTATAAATAACTGCAAAAACTGAAATTCAACATATTCTATTCTGTTGGTTTTATGAAGGGTGCTGCCCCCTTGAGATCATTTGTGACAGCAGCTGACTGATGTGACATTTCTTAGTTATAATTACGATGCCATCTTACGGTTATTACACAACTTGCATGTGTACAGCAATTTACAGTTTATATCTATTTCTTCATCCTCACTATAATCCTACCTGGGGGAAAATATTATTACCCCTATTTTATAGACAGACAAGGAAACAGAGGCTCAGAGAAAGTTTCCCAATATCTCAAAACCTAAGGAAGTCACAGAGCAAGGACTCCAAACCTGGTCTTCTAAGTACATCATGCACAAAACAGAGTCACTACCCAAAAAGACAAGTGGGCTGCTCCCAGCTTTTCTACTGGCAGAATAAAAACAACGTTGCTTATTTATCAAAGTTATAACATTATATCAATAAAGATACACTTTCTTCTTTGCTGTCTTCACAACTCAAAATTACTTCACTTGAGAGGCACTGTGATGTCCTTGAGACCTGACCGTGCCTCTTTTCATCTGTACCATCATATGACATCCAAAAGGTAACTTAGTTCTCTAGGTTGCAGTTTCTAAAAAGGCTCTAACGTATGGATAATCAAGCCCGTTTTCAGATGAAGAAATACCTCCAGAGGTTATCCCCCTAAGTCCATACAGCTAATAACTAGAAGAGGTAGGACATAAAAGCAGGTCTTTTCAATTCATTCATTCATTCATTCATTCATTGAACAGACAGTTTTTAAGTGTCTATATCAGGCTAGGTCCTGGAAATACAAAGATAAAAAGGACAAAGATGAAAAGCTTCTTGTAGAGCTTACTGTCCGATGAAAAGAGACATAAAGGTACACAGGCAATTATAATGGAGTGTGATAAGTGACATGTGCAAGGTGCTACAGAAGCACACGGGAAGGCTTCTCAGAAGTGACATATAAATTGAGGTGTGAAGAATAAGTAGGAATTTTCCAGGCAAAGTGGGAGGGGAAAGGGAAGGGTCTTCCTGACAGAAAAGGTATATATAACTTGCAATGCAAAGCTCCAACACACTGCATACCCATGTCTCTTAGCATTGCACCTTCTGGCCTTGAAACTTAAACAAGTGGTCCTAGCCACAGTTTTGTACGGCAACCAGGGTATTCCCATGAACCCATGACTTCCAAAATGGCTAAATTTGTATAGCATACAGATCAGTTCGCTGGCTCTAAATGTTATGTATTCTCTTCTTTAAATATTGTTGTTTGGGGAAGACGGGTACCAGCTGGATATCATATTTTAAAGCGATACCACATTTAAAAATCACCAGTGAGGAGTATTTTTGACATCAAAGCAGACTGTGACACAAATATTCAGAGTTCATACCAAGAGGGAGCAGCTCCTACATGCTCAACAGGAAAGGCAATTGAGACTGCTATTCATAAGACCACCTGAGCTATTAGATATTAAACAAGATGCAATTTATAAAGGTATCTAGACAAGTTAAAAGATAGAACTCAATAATTTCCATTTTTCACATGAAGAACACACTTCTCTGCTTTAGATACTTTCCCATCAGATCCAAGGCAAAGAATAAATCAACTAAAATACTTTTTTGAAAGGTTTAATGTATCATTCTAGCAGAGGCCGCCTTTCACTATGATAAGATTATCCCATTTTCAGATGGTGCATGTGCCCCCAAATTCCGGCACTATATCTCTGAATTACAAAAGTATTTTTACTTCTCATGTAACTGACGTTAATGGAAAACAGCAAATTTTACATTCCACAGTAACAACAAAAAACAAACAAAAAAAAAACACAAAACCACCAGAATTAGAACAAAGCAGTACTGATGTGTTCACTTCATTATTCAACCTAATTTCTTGAAAATGAAATGAATTTTTGACTAAAATGTCCTTTTCCATGACTGAACCCTTTAACAGGCTATATTTGACTTTAGAACATGTGCGATCTGAACTGAATACTGAACAATTGTTTAATCTTAGATCAAATAGGAAGCCATCAAAGCCACTCCTCTGTGTCTCCTTTTTTGAACACAAAATAAAATGATCTTTTCTAGATTCTTTCCTGTGTCTTTCCTGGGTGGGAATTTGCATAGGCCAACTCTGCAATCCCACATTCACCAAGTGCCAGAACAACCTCTGCTCTAATTCTAAAATTAGGAAAATAAACAAACAAGAAAATCTCAAGCCTACACAATGCTGATTAAAATATTCATACTTTCTTCATCCTCTAAGTCAGGAAAAAAAAACCAGTAATGTTTGTTATGAAACTTTATAGACCTAACTAAAGAAACATGCCTCAGGAGACTCGTGACCATGTGCTGGCGCAAGGTGTGGTGAAGGCACGTGGTATTTCGATGCGGCTGTTGTGAATCAGCCATTTTTTTTGTCTTCTGCTTTAATGCAGCAATTTTGATGCCTGTAACAAACTATTAAACTTGCAGGATAAAAAAAAATCACTAAATGTTTGACGCAGATACCCTCACCCCATCGCTCCACTTCTCCTTCCGACCCAGCTCCATCCCAGAGGGTGAATGGAGGATGAGGCGTGAATGCAGGATGGACTGAATCTCAGAGATGGCATGACGTAGGGTAAGTAGAAAGGGGATGGGGGCTAGACATGATCTGGTAACTGACCCACATAAAACTAGGAGTCGGGGACTTCCCTGGCGGTCCAGTGGTTAAGATTCCACGCTTCCACTGCAGGGGGTGTGGGTTCAGTCCCTGGTGGGGGAACTAAGATCCCACATACCGTGTGGCGCCCCCTCCCCCCCAAAAAAAAACAAACTAGGAGTCATGTGCTTACCATACTCGCTCATTGAATAAAGGAGCATTTATCATTTGAGCAATTTCTCAGAATGCAATTTTTTTCTTGAATGGTCCACATATCACATTCTCAGATTCTGTCTTTGAAGTTACAATGGTCACATGAAGTTACTAGATAGATATAGATATAGATGTAGGTGTAGAGACAGAGTCTGAGAGATATGATGTGGTTGTCTTAATGGGAACTATTTGTTTGTTTGAAAATCTTCCTGAATATGGAATTTTAATGACAGATCATGCGTAAGACATTGGGCTGCAGATAGAGGTGGAAGCAATGAGGACAGCTACTTGGACCACAATGTGATATTCTCTACTCCTGAGGGCACAGGAAATCCTAACATTAAATATCTAACACCACTCTCAGCATGCAAGTCTCAGCCACAAACTCTGGTGCATGGGAAATATAACTTTACTTTTCTGCAACTCAAGTTGATTTCTACTTTGAAACTTCCTTCTTCCCAGTTAGTAGAAATTTAACCTCAGTCAATTCATGGATCCATCTCCTTTTTCCCCCTGTCATATCTAAAATCTATAAGGACCTCTAGTTCCCTTCTGCCACAGTGGGGAGTCCTGCTAGATTTACAAATATGATCCCCTAAACACTCTGTTCCAGGAATCTTCTGTTCCCCTAAGACTCAGCGTTTTGGAAACCAGAGCCAGTGAGCTTCCTCTGTTACTATGGTCCACCAACCATGTCAAATCCCTCCCCTGAGGCAACTGATTCATTCATTCACCAAATATTTACTAAGGTTCCACTACATTCCAAGCACCATTCCAGCAGTGAACAAAACCGGAAAAAAAAAATTCTCGCTCTTATGGGGACAAACAGTAACTAGGCACGTGACTAAGTAAAAGGCAGTGTTTCAACAAAAAGAAACAAATGGGACCTAATGAAACTTAAAAGCTTTTGCACAGTAAAGGAAACTATAAACAACACGAAAAGACAACCTTCAGAATGGGAGAAAATATTTGCAAACGAAGCAATGACAAAGGATTCATCTCCAAAATATACAAGCAGCTCATGCAGCTCAGTATCGAAAAAACAAACAACCGAATCCAAAAATGGGCAGAAGACCTAAACAGACATTTCTCCAAAGAAGATATACAGATGGCCAACAAACACATGAAAGAATGCTCATCATTAATCATTAGAGAAATGCAAATCAAAACTACAATGAGATATCATCTCACACCGGTCAGAATGGCCATCATCAAAAAATCTAAAAACAATAAATGCTGGAGAGGGTGTGGAGAAAAGGGAACACT
>NC_041234.1:115995869-116041778 GCF_002837175.3 Physeter macrocephalus
AGGAGATATGGAGATATATGTATATGTATAACTGATTCGCTTTGTTATAAAGCAGAAACTAACACACCACTGTAAAGCAATTATACTCCAATAAAGGTGTTAAATAAATAAATAAATAAATAAATAAAAAGAAATAAACTCCAAACATCAGTGGAAAAAAAAAAAGGCAGTGTTTCAGTTGCAGATGGCTGCTATGGTGACAATCAAGCAGAGGAGGGAGTAGGAAAGAAATCTGTGATTTTGGAATTTTAGATTAGCTGGAAGGCTTCACTCTCAAAGTGACGTTTCAAAACAAATCTTAAGGAAGTAAGGTAGTATGCCTATGTGAATAGCTGGCGGAAGTGTGTTCGAGGCTCAGGAAACAGGAAAGTCAAGCCCCTAAGACAGGAATAACAAGAAGGAGAAGAGTAGATGATGTCAGGGAGGTAGCAGAGGGCCAGATGGGGGTGGCCAGCAACACAGAGTGGTCTCACTCGGCCCTATCCAACGGAAGCATAATGTGAGCCAGATATGAAACTGTAAATCTTCTAGTGACCACAGTTTTTGAAAAAAAGGACAAAAACAGGTGAAATTAATTTTAATAATATATTTTATTTGATCTACTATATCCAAACTATTTCAACATACAAGCAATTAAAAAATTATTGAAAAGCTATTTACTTTTTTTATACTAAGGCTTTAAAATCCATAGTGTATTCCATACTTATGGCACAAGTCCACTTGGAGTACCCACATTTTGAATCCCCAGTAGCTACATATGGCTTGCAAGTATCATATTGGACAGTGTAATTCTGGCCACTTGAATGAGGAGAAGGGCAAGGAGGGGAACTACAAGGAAAAAAATCAATTACTATATTATCGACATCACCCTGTCATGCATACGGCATTGTATTTCCTATAATAACATTCCTTTGTAATGCTGGCTTAGAGAACCAGGAGTACTACCTTAGAGGCCGTGTTTTCTTAAAGCTTTTCCTTCTCTGATTATAAAAGTCATACGTACCCCTAAAAATTCAAGCAATACAGAAATGAATAGTGGAAAGTGGATATTCACTCAAATCAGGTGAGGGTTAGGGATTGAATGAGGATCAGGCAGCCTATGGCACATATTATATGCTCACTCCTGCTGTTTGACATGTCGATATGCTGCTTTGGTGTGACTATTCCAATTCACTTTTTCTAAAGTAAAATTTGAGAGCACCCAGGATCTATGGACAATCTTTAATGGGACTGTATAAATTGCCATTATCAAGGGATACCTACCCATGTAACTTCAAACTAGTGTAGCAGAGTATTACCTAGAGGTTAAGGTTGTATTTGTTTCTCCCCTTCTGCACATACAATACACTCAGGGCAGCTCAGGCTCAAGGAAGGGTGAATAGATGCTTAAGGCAGCCATGCTGAGAGGCAGGAGGCGCATGGGCTGGTCAGGGTAGTGAACTTAGAGCTGCATTGCCAAGAGACAGCCCTGGATCTGTAACTGACAATCGAATGCAGATATGATCCCACTCTTTTCGTTTAGCAGGCTTCTTTCTAGCCTTCTTCTAGCTCCTCAAACCTTCCATACCCAATCTTCCACACTCAATATTAGCTCCACTAGAATTTCCATTCCATGGGGGCAGAGATTTTTATCCGTTTCATTCTCTGCTGTATCTCCAAAGGTTAGGGCAGTGCCTCACACGTAGCTGGTGCTCAGAAAACATGGTGAGTGAATGAACGAGGCAGATAGCATTAGACTTGAATTCCATCATTTTCCCACCACCAAACCTGCAAACCCCTTCACATTTGCATCCTTTTCTTTTCTCTTCTATTTACAGTGCAGGCCCTGACTCTATTCCTCCCTAAGGTAACACTTCCACTAGGGTTCTGAGTCCCATCCCCCTCTGGCTTCTCAGGGCCTTCACTCCTTCCCTAACCCCCTCTCTTTCTGACATTACTACCTCCAAACCTAAAGAAAACTCTCTCATAACTACACATTCCTCTCCACTACCCAACCTCCCCCCGACTTCTTCCTCTTTTTCACAGCTAAACTCTTCAAAATAGTCACCTATACTGTCTTCAGTTCCTCTCCCATTCTCTCTTAAAATCATTCGTAACTGGCTTTTGCCCACACTAAGGACATCCATATTGCCTAACCCAATGGATATTTCTCTGTACTCATCTTATACACCCTCTCAGAAATACCTGACAGAGTGGACCACACTCCTGATTTTCCTTTTATCTCAGTAGCCACTCTGCACTCACTTCTGCAGCCTTTCCCCCTGCAGAGGCCTCTAGAGATTGCGGTGCTTCCCCAAACTTCATATTCATACTACACGCTTGCTTTCTCTCACCACCACATTCCATCCATCAGCACGCACTGTCACTTCCACCGCCAAAAAAGTATGTTGATTCTGTCTGCTCCTCTCCCTCTGCACCACCACCCTTCTAGCTCAAGTCACCAGTATCCTCACCTCAACTGCATCCTAAATTGTCTCTCTGCTCCCATCTTGGCCCCCACAGTCTATTCTCAACCTAGCACCCAGAGAGATTTCTTTTTAAGTCCAAGCCAGATCAGTTGCTATTGTGCTTCATGGCTCCCAATGGCTCCTCATTATCAGAGTAAAATCCAAAGTCTTTACCACAGCCCCTTCCTAACTGTCCACTCTCACCTCGTACCACTTTCCCTCTTGTTCACTGGGCTCTAGCCACACTTAGCATTTGTGGTACTCCTCAACATCTCTAATCTCTTTCTTGCCTCAGAATCTTTGCATATACTATGGCTTCTGCTTGGAGAGAGCCCATTTTCTTTATCCGCCTGACTCCTGTCCAGGGACTCTCAGCATAAATGTTGGCTCTGCAGAGGCCTTCCCTGACCACTCTAACTCCCTCTACCTTCCAGTCTTCCTTCTTGAACTAAGCTGCTTGTTAACTCCATAGCACTTACGACAATTCATAATTATTTTACTTGGTTTTTTTTTCCCTCTTTCTCCCCCCTAGACTCTCAGCTCTTTCTGGTCAGTATCTCTCAGTCTTGTTCACTACTATATCCCCAGGTCTAGCTCAGTATCTGGCTCATTCCATTAGAGGTACTCAATAAATATTTGCTGAATACATGAATGAGTGAATGAATGAAGGAAGAAAGGAAGGAAGAGCAGTACATGGTGACCTAGAGAGAGGCTGGGGAAAAGCAGACAGAGGGAAGTGGTGCTGAGTTCCAAGTTCAAATATATGATCTCCATCCCTGAGACTAGCCCTCATATTTGGTCTGTGACTGAGAAAATGCTTTAGCAATTCAGGGTCTTTCGTGCTTCCATATGAATTTTAGGATTATTTGTTCTAGTTCTATGAAGAATGTCATGGGTATTTTGATAGGGATTGCATTAAATCTGCAGATTGCTTTGGGTAGTATGACCATTTTAGCAATAGTAATACTTCTAATTCAAGAGCATGAGATATCTTTCCATCTCTTTATGTCGTCTTCAATTTCCTTCATCAATGTTTCATAATTTCCAGTGTAGGTTTTTTACCTCCTTGTTAAGTTTATTCCTAGGTATTTTTTCTTTTTGATGTGATCTTAAACAGCATCGTTTTTTTACTTTCTCTTTCTGATAGTTCATTATTACTGTATAGAAACACCAACAGATTTCTGTATATTAATCTTGTACCCTGCAACTTTGCTGAATTCATTTATTAGTTTTAGTAGTTTTTCGGTGGAAACTTTAGGGTTTTCTATATAAAGTATCATGTCATCTGCAAATAATAACAGTTTTACTTCTTCCCTTCCAATTTGGATGCTTTCTAGTTCTTTTTCTTGCCTGACTGCTGTAGCTAGAACTTCCAATACTATGTCAAATAGCAGTGGTGAGTGTGGTCATCCTCGTTACTGAAATTAGAAGAAAGGCTTTTCAGTTTTTCACTGTTGAATATGATGTTGGCTGTGGGTTTGTCATAAATAGCCTTCACTATGTTGAGAGATGTTCCCTCTATACCCACTTGGATGAGAGTTTTTATGATAAATGGATGTTGTATTTTGTCAAATGCTTTTTTCTGTTTCTATTGAGATGATCATATGGTTTTTATTATTTAATTTGTTAACTTGATGTACCACATCGATTGATTTGTGGATGCTGGAAAATCCTTGCATCCCTGAAAGGAATCCCATCATGCTGTATGATCCTTTTTATACATTGTTGGGTGCAGTTTGCTAATATTTTGTTGAGGATTTTTGCATCTGTACTCGTCAAAGCTATTGGCCTGTAATTTTCTTTTTTTGCAGTGTCTTTGTCTGGTTTTGGTATCAAGGCAATGGTGGTCTAGTAGAATGAATTTGGGAGTGTTCCTTCCTCTGCAATTTTCTGGAATAGTTTGGTAAAGATAGGTATTATTTAGAATTCCCCCATGAAGCAGTCTGGTCCTGGACTTTTGTTTGCTGCAAGTTTTTTGTTTTGTTTTTTTTAATAACACAACAAATTTCAGTACTAGTGATCAGTCTGTTCAAATTGTCTGTTTCTTCCTAACGCAGTCTTTGCAGGTTGTATGTTTCTAAAAATTTGTCCATTTCTTCTAGGTTGTCCAATTTGTTGTTATATAACTGTTCATAGTATCCTCATGATTGTTTGTATCTCTGTGGTATCAGTTGTTATTTCTCCTCCTTCATTTCTTATTTTATTTGAGTCCTCTCTCTTCTCTTTTTGCTGGGCCTGGCTAAAGGTTTTTCAATTTTGGTTATCTTTTCAAAAAAAATAGCTCTTGGATTCATTGATATTTTCTATTGTTTTTTTGATCTCTATTTTATTTATTTCCTCTCTGATTTTTATTGTTTCCTTCCTTCTGCTGACTTTGGGCTTTGTTCTTCTTTTTCTAATTCCTTCAGGTGATGGGTTAGGTTGTTTATGTGAGATTTTTCTTGCTTCTGGAGGAAGGCCTGTAGCTATAAAACTCCCTCTTAGAACGGCTTTTGCCACATCCCATAGATTTTGGAGTGTTGGGTTTTCATTTTCATTTATCTTGAGGTATTTTCTGATGTCCTCTTTGATTTCTTCATTGACTCACTTGTTTTTTAGTAGCATGTTGTTTAGTCTGTTTGTTCTTCTCATATTTTTCTTTCTATATTTGATTTCTAGTTTCATAGCATCATGGTTGGAAAAAAATGCTTGCTATAATTTCTATCCTCTTAAATTTGTTGAGACTTGTTTTGCAGCCTAGCATATGATCTATCCTGGAGAACAATTCATGTGCACTTGAAAAAAATGTGTATTCTGCTGTTTGGATGTAATGTCCTGTAGATATCTATTAGGGCTAACTGGTCCATTGTGTCATTTAAGACCACTGTTGCCTTATTGATTTTCTGTCTGGATGATCGGACCATTGACATCACTGGGGTGTTAAAGTCCCTACTATTATTGTATTATTGTCAATTTCTCCCTTTATGTCTGTTGCTATCTGTTTTGTATATTTAGGTACTCCTGTATTGGGTGCATATGTTAATGAGCGTAATATCCTCTTCTTTAATTGATCCCTTTATCATCATATAGTGCCTTTTTTTGTCTCGTCTCATAGCCTTTGTTTTAAAGTCTATTTTGTCTGATATGAGTATCGCTACCTTTCTTGTCATTTCTGTTTGCATGAAATATGTTTTTCCATCCCTTCACTTTCAGTCTGTGTCTTTAGTTTTGAAGTAAATCTCCTGTAGGCAGCATATTGAAGGGTCTTGGTTTTTTATCCAGTCAGCCACCCTATGTCTTTTGATGGGAGCATTCAATCCATTGACACTGAAAAGTAATTTTTGATAGGTATGTATCTATTGCTATTTTATTACTTGTCTTCCAGTTATTTTTGCAGTTCTCTGTTCATATCTTCTCTGTTTCTTCCCTTGTATTTTGATGATTTTCTTAAGCAGTATGCTTGTGTTCCTTCCTTTTTGGTTTTTGTGTATCTCTTGTAGGTTTCTGATTTGTGGTTACCATGGGGTCCATATACGTTGACAGAGCATTATATCTACTTCCTTTAAACTGATAATCATTTAAGTTCAAACATATTCTAAGAGAGATCTACATTTTTAATCCCCTCCCCAACAGTTTGTGTTTTTTATGTCACATTTTACATCTTCATGCTTATCCCTTAACTATTTATTGCAGTTATAGTTGCTTTAAAAAATTTTTTGTCTTTTAATCTATATACTGACTTATTTAACTGGTTGATCCTCAATCCTTATTGTATATTTGTCTTTCCTAGTAGGATTTTTCTTTTCCAATATATTCTTACTTCTTTTCCATTTAGAGAAGACCCTTCAACATTTCTTTTATGGTAGGTTTAGTACTGATGAATTCTTTTAGTTTTTGTTTGTCTGAGAAGTTCTTTATCTCTCCTTCTATTCTAAATGATAATTTTGCTGGGTAGAGTATCCTAGGTTTCAGATTTTTCCCTTTCAGCACTTTGAATCTATCACGCCGCTCTCTTCCGGCCTACAAAGTTTCCACAGAGAATTCAGCTTATAGCCTTATGGAAATTCCCTTGTATATGCTATTTATTTTTCTCTTGCTTCCCGTAAGTCTCTCTTTAACTTTTGCCATTTAAATTATGATATGTCTTGGTGTGGGTCTGTTTGGATTCATCTTGTTTGCAACCCTCTGTACTTCCTTTACCTGGGTAGCTGTTTCCGTCTTCAGTTTTGGAAAGTTTTTAGCCATAATTTCATCAAATACATTTTCAATCCCCTTCTCTCTCCCTTTTCCTTCTGGAACCTCTATAATGTGAATGTTGGTATGCTTAATGTTCTCCCAGAGATCTCTTAAATTGCTTCCATTTTTAAAAATTTGTTTTTCTTTCTGCTGCTCTGGTTGGGTGATTTCCATTATTCTATCTTCCAGATCACTTACGTGTTCTTCTGTATCACTTAGTCTGCTGTTCATTCCTTCTAGTGTGTTTTTTATTTCAACTATTGAATTATTCATTTCTGATTGGGACTTTTTTATGTTTTCTAGTTCCCTGTTAAAATGTTCAGTGTTTAGATCAATTCTTTTCCCTAATTCAGTTAACGTTTTTATTAGCAATATTTTGAATTCTTTATCTGATAAATTGTTTATTTCTGTTCCATTATTTTATTTTTAGGGGTTTTCTTTTGCTCTTTCAACTGAGAGTAGCTCCTCTGCCTTTTCATCTTGCTTAATTTGCTCTGCCTCTATGAATTTAGGTGAAGTAGTACCTTTTGTAGTCTTGAAGGGGGTGTTCTTATGTGGGAATGTCCCTATGCAGACTGTGTGTGCCCACTTTCTCTGGCAGAATGGCTGGATTTGATGTGGACGCCAGTCACATCTTTCCTCGTGGTATGCTGCCAGCTATCACCTGGGTAGGGGGTAGGGGGTAGGGCTAGAGAAGAAGTTAGAGCTGGCGCAGGGTGTGTGGTGGGATTTCCTCTCTGCTCAGTGGTTGTCACTGCCCTGTCAGGGCAGGGTCTGATCCCAAGTTGCTGGAGTGGAAACCCTGAGGGTCAGGCTCCAGCTGGCTCTGTTCCCTTTAAGAGTCTGGTTTTCCCTCTCCCTGTACTGGGACCTTTGCCCCAGAGGAGGGGAGCGCTGAAGCAAGCAGGGCCTGTGTGCAGACGAAGGTCCGATGCACTGCCTGTGTAAGCACCTGCATCTTGGCTCAGACGCAGCCTTGCTTGCGAGCCCCCTTTGTCTCTCACAGCTTATCACTGCCCCCTGCCTCTGCCTTCCCCACCCTGTTCTGGAACCCCTCGCAGGGATGATGGGGACCCACATGGACTCTCGGCATGTGTTGAGAGATTAGCTGTGGTAGAGTGGCCGCCATCAGAGATCTGGGGGGCTTCTGGGGCACTGCCTGTGTATGTGCCAACAATGGCCACCCTGCCTGGGCTCCTGTTAGTCCCATCATTCCTCCAACCAGCAAAGGGGGCTTGTCTCCTCCATGTAGAACCACAGGACTTGGGTGCCCATTCTTTGGCTTGACCTGCTCACTCCCCAGGGTTGGTGTCTGCCCGTGTAATCTCCCTTTTCCTTTGAGTCGCCTCCCAGGGGCACAGGTCCCAAACTGATCGCTTTTCTTCCCTTCCTACCCAATTACCTATGCATCTTTCTTACAACCTTGGTTGTTGAGGAGTCCTTCTTCCAGTTTCAAGTTAGTTTTCAGTCAGAATTATTCCACATGTAGACGTATGTTTTATGTGTTCTGGTGGGGAGGTGAGCTCCACATCCTCTTATCTTACTCCACCATCTTGATATCCACCCCCTCACTCATTAGTCTTAATCTATGTTGCTTCCACTCCCTTAATGCATATTCTGCAACTAAATAGTGGCATCCTCCAACCCTAATACTCATAAGCTGGAGTTAACAACAGCAACCAAATTTGCGAGAATTTGGTGAGATAATTTGTGCAAAATACTACAATACTGGTACATAACAAGTGCTCAATAAAGATTTATAATTTTCATTATGAGTAATGGTAATAGATATATCAAATGGAACCTTTCTTACAGCGTGAGATGCATCTAGATGATAAATGTAACTAAACTAACATAATGCCTAGTACTTAGTAAGTGCTCAATAGATAACAATCACTAATATTATTTTACTTATGTATCTTTTTAAAAAATTATTCTCTCAACAGATGTGTGAAGTAGGTAGAGACAGGAAATGCCATCTCAGAGAAGTGGAAACTGAGGCTTAAAAAGGTAAACTGACTTGCCAAAGGTCACACAGCTAGTAGGTGATAGAGCCTGGACAAAAGCCCAGATCTTAAGACTCCTGGGTCAATGCCATTATGATTACTGAGTGTGTGACTGTGCCACAGGTTATATCAGGCCAGCTGTTTTTGTAAATAAAATTTATTGGAACACAGCTACACACATTTCTTTACATTTTGCTATGGCTGCTCTTATGCTACAACAGCACAGTTGAGTAGTTGTAACGGAGACCACACGGCCCAGAAAGTCTAAAATATTTACTATCTGGCTCTTTAAAGAGAAAGGATAGACCTCTGGCCTAGTCCAAAGGCTATTTAATGATATTGTGAACTAAAATTATCTATACATAATCACTTTGTAAATTACCAATTACAAAATGAAGCATTAGAAACAGATTGTTGCCCAAACTCAATCTCTTCCCAAAACAAAAGCAGAAGTGTCACAACATCCCTTGTGGCCAGTGCCCCTTGATGCCAAGCAGGAAGGGCTGAAATGTAAAAAGCGGCATATCTCCAGGAGAGATTTTACTACCATGGACTTCTCAAGGCTTCGACTACCAGGTGACTGCAGGTACCCTTTGACCACACGCAAAAGTGCCACCTGCTGTCAACCTTCTCAGACACACCTTCAGCCTAAAAACCACATCACTTTTCCCCTTTTCCTTTTATTCTCCTTTAAAGCAATAGTAGTAATCATCCCAATTTGCTTGATCCCAGGAACCTGGGCTGGCATAGTTGCGACTGTGCAACCTCAGCTGGCACCACTAATCACCTGGCCCTAGCAAAAGAGCCTGAAGCAAATGGTACTGTAATTTGTGGTAATGATGCTGGTTGCTCAGTCCTAGAGGTGCAGATATAATTTTGATTACCAGCCTAGGGCTGTGTTCCATCTGGAGGTCAAGACGCCACAATTCCATTAAACGTTCTGAACCCAAAACGACCACACTGTTCCCATCAAAGAAGAGTTTTCCTTAATTAGTATATACCAGAGTTGGCCCTTCCTTTTAAACAGGTGGTATGGAGACAGCATCTTATCAATCAAATCTTTTCCCTGGTAACTTCATCAGTGTCTCTAGACAGCAACTTACGAGTGATCTGCTATAAAAGTTACGGAGAACAACTTTAACAAATGTTATTTTGATAAACTCCCTGACTGCGAACATCCAGCTTTGAGTGTTTGAAGGTGTAATATGTGTCATCGATGCTTTTTATTCCCTGGTGATGGAGAAGGTTGAGTAGCATAGTATATCACTGTTATCAAACTTTTAGTTTAGGCCACTTCCTGTGATTGTGCTGTGCACAAGGCTATCTTCATCACTCTAACAAAGGAAGTTGATTGTGTAAGGACTATATGGCGGGGTGCCTTTCCTCCTAAATATATCACTATGAAAGGAAGTTAACTGATTGGCAGTGGGGATGAGGAGGCCATTTCCTCCTCGGTGAAGGAACACACTGATGTTAAATGCAGTTGAAATTGGAATGTTTACACTGGCTTACACTCTATGTGAGGAATTAGGAACTCGGTTGGAGAGATACAGACCACGTTCTGTAGAAAGGCCATTTCTAAAACATAAAAAAAAATAAATTCAACTCTAAGTAAAGGACTATATCATATCCTCAAAGGAATCATCTTTAAAGAATTCAATACACTAAGGTATTTTATTTCCTAAATATCATTTATAATCCAGACATGGCAATGCTGAGGAAACAACTGAAGTATATTTTATGCTACTTATCCTAGCAATATTAGAGTCTTTATCATATTTATTTTATATTTCTTAGGGGCTAAATTCTGGTTCAGCTTCTTTCTACCTAAATGAGATCTAACCAGAACAGCATTCAAGAGTTCATCCGTAGTCTCTTTAACCAACTCAGATCAAGCACCCTCTCATTTTTCTTACGTGTATGCAGACAAAGATTAACTTAAGAAGCAGTAGTAATGTGCTTTTCTTGGCAAGGATGTATGCTAAGAGAGTTGATGTTTTAGTCATAATTAAACAAACTTTTTGGAAGAGAATACACAACCCATTTAAAGAAACCTATGTGTCTCTAAGGAAGCTGTACAGGAATGTAACAGGCATTTGTTGTTCCTTCTAGCAGTCCAGGATATGAACCCCCTTCCAATGCATGGGGAATCCTTACCTCATGAGTTTTGATGGGAGGCAGGGTCCACTTCTCCCTTAGAGATGCTGAAAATGCCAGATACTTGCTTTGCCAGCCTCCCTTGCTGCCAGAGTATTGACATCTGTTATACCAACTTCCCTAATAAGAATCACCTGAGGTTCTTCTTAACAGCTACACAAGCTCTTCTCAAGGAGATTCTAAGTGGCTCTGGGATTAGGCCGGGGAATGTTTACAAGTACTCAGGTGATTCTTCTTATCAAGGAAGCCTGGTAACCAAACACTGGCCTGGAATAGCCCAGCAGTTCTTTATCTTGGGTGCACATCAGATTCATCTGTGGAGCTTTGGAAACCTAGGACTCCTGGACTCCATCCCAGGCCAACTGAATCGAAATCATCTCTGGGGTGGAGAAAGAAAGAGAGGGTGAGAGAGGGACAGAAAGGGAGAAGAGGGAAGGAGAGAGAGGGAGGGAGAGAGGGATAGAGTGAGTAGCTTCATAGGTGATTCCATTGCATAGTGAAGCTTTTAAAACCCCTATTTTAGGTCAAGACTTCACTAAACAGATGCTGGGACTTGGATATACGAATGATGGAAGGAGAGAACAACTGTGATCGGGGGTCAATGGTCACTGCAGCACAATCAAGTTGCTTAGGTAGCCCGGAGAGCAGTGCTAGTGAGAGCATCCATCATCCAGTGACCCGTCACCAATCGTCCAAACTACAGAATTCAGTAAAGCAGCGTTCTTGCTCAGTCCACTCTTTGGTCTGATTTTGAGCGTTGCTTAAGACTGCATAGTCCTGAGACTGATTTTCCAACATTCCTAGTGATTAATTCCCTTCTCTACCTAAACCATCCAGAAGTGGTTTCTGTTGTTTGCAGATAATAATACAAAGTACTACTACTACAGAGCAGTGGGGGGAGACCCTGACTTTGCAGTAAGGAGACCTAAATTTGAATCCTATGTGACCTCTCTGAGTCTCTATTTCTTTATCAGTAAACTGGGCATGTCATCTAGTTTTATACAGCAGTTGTGATGATTAAATTAAATAGTAACTTAAAGCGCTGTTGGCAGGCTCCAGAATCTCCCTCTAAGAGGGGATTAGGGATAGCAGTGTGGGAAGGGGATGAGGGATGTGTCTTGAAGCGCTATTTGCATAGCAAACACACTATTGACTTTGATCACATATTTACATGTGGTGACTTTGAGGGGTGGTTTATGGAGATTGGTGTACAAAGGCACTCCTGGGAACTGCCACTAGAAAGGGCTTCGCACAGGGCATTAAATGTTATTTTCCATCTTTCGTTCCTTTATATTTAATGTGCAAATCTAGTCAAAGAACTAGATCCTAGGAGAGTAGGATTTCAGAGCTTGTAGGAAACGATTGCTCATTAGTTACCTAGTCTACTGAATAAATCATTTTGAGTTACAAAAATCCCAGTGTATGTAAAGAACATAATTTATACACCCCACATGTTTTTCTCTGATATGCTTAACTATGATTCCAGTTCCTATTTATAGCCCTTATTTATGGAATGAATCTAATATGTGGCCAATGTCTTCCAATCAGAAGGCTATATTTTGAGGTATCATCCAATGTTAACTCACTCAGTAAGGTCCCACCATTAGCTGGCTGTTGCTATAGCAAAATGGAAATTAAAACTTGAGAATTCTAAATCTGATATCTGCCAGACGGGTAGGATGCAGACAAAATATACTTCCATTATGATGATGATTTTTTTTTATAACTTGGCTCTCCATTTCTCCTTCTCTCCCCCTCACTCCATATGACCCCCAGCCCCACTCCACTCCTCGCAGAAAGATAATCCACTTAAACCACTGCAAATTCAATCATCCATATTTTCCCACACTCATGGTTCTATACAGACACATGCCTATGCATATAGCTCATATACAGCATTTTTTCTGTTGGATTTTGTTTTACAAAGATAAGATCATATTAAACATCATCTTCTGCATCATGCTATTTTAACTTAATACTGTGTGGAAATCCCTTCAAATATTTTTCTTAATGGCTGCATGATATTCTATGATTTAGATATACCGTATTTTATTCAGCCATCTGCCTATTGACGGAAGTGTATTTTTTTTCCACCTTCTTACATTATCAAAAAATTCAAACTAAGTACATATATATGTACAGTATACTATACGTGTGTATATATATATATATACTATACACATGTATATATATCCATAGATGTGGAATTTTCCATTAAACATAAAAAGGCAGTTGTTCAGGAGCTTCACGCATCCCAGTTCCATGGGGACAGAAGCTCCTGTGCTAGGGACCACTCTGGACCTCAACTTATGTACCTCTTCATCTGGCTGTTCATCTGTATCATTTATAATATCCTCTATAATAAACTGGTAAACAACCCTGGAAGGGCCCAGGAATTCGAGATAGCAGATATCACTAATGGCAGGGTGTGGATGCTTCTAAAAAACAGGAGGATTGGTTGAAAGCCCGATTGAGAAGCCCTTACTATGTTGACAAAGGTACACTGTGAAGAAGCTGATCCACAGAAACTCTGGATTTTGAAAGACCAGTCAGAGCTTAGGGTGAAAACATTGAAAGAAGAGGAGATTAAGGGAAAAAAAGCATCCTGAGCAGAGATACCCCCAATGGCTATCAATGGACAGCTGAGTAACACCATATATATGAGGAACAACTCCTACAGGAAAGAATCAGTCATAAAGAAAAATACATGGAAAAGGAAGAGGAAAAAACAGAGAAAATACAGGAAACAATATAAAATTATAAAACAAAAACAAAATTAGGATACTATAAATAAAATATAAATTTAATATTTAAAATACATACAATATATAAAATATAATTAAAATATGGTAGCAGAAAGTTTAAATATCAGTAGAAATATTTGAAGATAAATTTGAGGAAATCTACCAATGTATATAAAGCAAAGTGATAGAGAGTAGGCATTTTTCAGAAATGTGAGGTTTCAGAAGTTTATCCCCTTCAATATTTGGGGGGAAGCTACTGAGAGTAGATACACATATCTGTTAAGAGAGTATGATGATACAATAGTGATAGGTACTATAAGTAATAAGAGAAAAAAGATCATTATTAAATCCATGAAGATTAGAGAGTTATATAAGGAGGACATATAATATACTACATTATTTAGCCATCAAAATTTCTACGATAACAGTAATAATGTAAAGAGTGACTATGGAATTAAATATAACTATAATATAACCATATTGGAAGGATGGGATAGGAGATATGTATTAGGCCGGGAAGTTTGCAAGCTATGTAAGAAAGCAGAATTCTTTTTGTTCATATTTGGAAGCGAAAGATAATATATGAAATTAATTATAAAGAAACAGGGATATTACATGTCATTTATATATATGGAGATACATATGATAA
Source organism: Physeter macrocephalus (assembly GCF_002837175.3). Lineage (NCBI taxonomy): Eukaryota > Metazoa > Chordata > Mammalia > Artiodactyla > Physeteridae > Physeter > Physeter macrocephalus. The sequence goes on from NC_041234.1 coordinate 116,010,088, forward strand.
GAAACAGCTAAAAGAGTTTAAATTAACAGCATCTGGGAAATGGCAGTGGGGACTGGGAAACACTGGATAGTTGATTGTTATTTTTATAAAATTTAGAGAACTATCTGATTTTTAAACTATAAATATATATTATATGCAAATATTTATTATATATAATATATAATTTATTTATTATATATTTACATTATATAATATATTCAAATAATATGAATATATTTTATTGATTTTATTAATATTTTATTAATTCATTTAAATTCTATAAATATATTCATATAAATTATATATATTTTATCTATTTATATTCTATATAACATATTATAAATTAACATATATGATATAAATACATGTATTATATATAGCATATGTATATATTCTATAAAACTGTGATAAAAATAAAAGTGAAATTTCAAAATGATACTAAAAAAAACCCCAAATTTTAACAGTAGATATATCTAGGTGGCGAGATTATGTGTTTTTAATTTTCTTCACTATGCGTCTCTGGATTATGAAATTTTTCTTCAGTAAATCTGGATTACTATTATAAGCAGATATTTTTAAAAGACTGAGAAAAAACCTGAGGAAACTCAACAATTGTGATGAAGACTACCTTACTATTATGAGCAAAGTATGACAAAGAAGATGAGTATTCTCTAAAAATAAAGAAATATCTTGATTTTTTTTTAAAAGAGTTGTTCAATGTGTGATGTTTTTGGCTGCAAGTAACAAAACTCTAACCAACAATGGCTTATCCCAGGAAGATATGTACTGTTTACTGAATAAGAAATCTAGTGGAAGCCAGTCCCAGGGTCTGTTTGAGTGCTCAAAGACATAATCAATAAACCAAGCCCTTTGTATCTATTCCACCATCCTCAGCCTTGTTGCCTCTTGGTCACAAGATGTCTCCTGCAGCTCCAGACATTCACACAACAAGATTCAAAGCAAAACAGGAGGGAAGGGGCAGAGGGAATCCTTTTTGTACAGCTCTTTATAAAGAAAAAAAAAATCTTTCGCATATGGCCCCTCATAATCTAGATGGCCAAAAACTGTGTCACACATACCTATCTCTAGACCAGTGAATGGTCAATGGGAATGGTATTCCATGATTGGTTTAGACTGCTTATGTTGTCCAGGGTCCCTGTCAGTAAAGAAGAAAAGATGAAGGAAATGACTGCTGGAAAGGCAGTCGAGAGTGTCTGCCACAGGAAGGTATGGAACTGATTAATATACTACTCTAGACATTCTCACTAAAATAGTTAGCCAGCGTATATCCAAAAGATACCTGTGATTCCATTGTACCAAAAGACACACAGCAATATTTTAGTACAGCATGTTCTGTAGAAATAACAATATTTAAAAAGCATTTACTAAGTAACTGCTAACTATAAAGCACTGTGCTAGGCACATCAGTGAGCATAAAGACGATGAGAAATGCCCTGCACAATATAGCTACTCCAGAAGAAACACAAGAGATTCAGTGATGGTTCTTAACCCTGGCTACACAGTAGAATCATTGGGAAGCTTGGAAAATGCTGGTTCCAGGGCCATACCCTAAACCAAATCAAATCTCTGTGGGTAAAGCTGGTCAAAGGCAAAAGCTCCAGGGAAATTCTAATATACAGCTAAGATTGAGAACAACAGTACTTGACTAGTAAAGAAGCTAAATTGTCTACCTTTTTTACACCCTTTTCCTCCTCTGGACCCATCTCTTCATGAGGGGTCATCACACACAACTCAGAAGCTCTACCCCCAGAAACACCCCAAGATTTGTCCACTTTTCCATTTTCTAGACTTTCCAACTCCTTTTATCAAAATGACCTACCCTATGGCCATGCCCTGTCACATGTGACGTCACAGCAACTGACCTGCTTCGTTAACTCACACTTTGCATTATACGACTTTCTGCCGACTCTTCTGGAGACCTCTGCCTAATGGTAGGGCTTGGGGCTGGTGAGGGAAAGATTTATGGAACCTGACTTACTGTTTAGTGTAAAAAGATTTTGCCTGCTCTGTCTTAATGGATCTGTCCTCTCCTGCTTTTCTCCACCTGGCAAGATTTTGCCCATCTTTCAAGGAATTGTTCAGATAGACAGCACGCGGCTGCCTTTTTGAACCCCAGCCATCATTTCCCATACCTTCCTCTCTGCTGCCCTAGCACTAAATCCCCACCACTCACAGTGCACAACTGTAGCCACTATATTGCAGAAGAGTCGTTTCTACCCACAGTGAGCATCTTCAGGGAAAGGATCTTCCTGCTCCTTGACCCTCACTCCAGTACCTTTGACCAAATCTCTTTTGAAATCTTAGTTTTTAAATCTCACCCTCCACACACTCTGAGATCTGAAATCAGCTCTCCAACTTGCTTAAACGCTGTTGCACTTTAGAATTCTCTTCTGCAATAGCAAATTTCTTTGCTCAAATTTTCTTTGGGATTCTCTTATTTCTTTTATAGTGTTTTTTAATTCTCAGATTTTAATACTCCAGCTTCCTTCAGCAACATAAAAAGCAATGGGGAAGGATGAGGAAGCATATGTTCCAAAACCTTGAAAATTTTTGAATCTGAGTGATGGGTATATGAGGTTCACTACATACAACATTGTTATTTATTTATAAATTTATGTGTATAAATTTACACATAATATGTATAATATTCAGGTATATCATGAATATTATATAAATTTTAAACTATTTATAAATATATAAATATCTTAAAAACATATAACATAAATAAAATATATTTTAAAATAAAATTATATATAACATTCTTAATAGTAAAAACAATTTTTGCTCCTAGACACTTATAACTGTTTTCTAATATTGTAATACAACTTATTTTATCAGTATTTACATTGTCTTATGACTTTATTTTAATAGGTATATTACCTTTGGGGCGTAATTATTTTCTACTAACTCAGAGGCTCAGAAGAATTCTTGTCATTTTTGCTGGATTTTAGGGTTTTTTTCTTCTTGGTGTTTTATTACTTTTAAATTACTCCTTAATCTCGTAAGACGTTATAAACCTACTTTCTCTTTCATTGTTTTTAGTAATACTGAGTAGATACAAAACTTTTATGAAACTTACATATAACGAATAATGATTCAACAAACACTGTCCACCACCTGATTTAAGTGTCACTGATACTGATGTTCCCTGCAGGACCCTCCCTTTTCTTATCCCCCTCCCCTGGTCAAAGACAGTCCCAGCCTGAATGTTGTGTTCATCATTCTCAGGATTTCTTTATTGGTTAGCCACATATTTGTCTTCTAAACATGTTGAATTTTGCATGCTTTAAATCTGCTATAAATAGATCTGTACTATATGCATTCTTCCACAACTTGCCTTTCTTGCTCAAATTATGCTATTATTAAGTGAGTACTTTTACTTCTTCAGGAACAATGCACCGACTCCATGATAAAATTTTCACGTATCTCAATTATATATATATTTATAATTATTCATACACACACGCAATATGCTGTTGTTATTATTATACTTGCTTTAAAATGTTCATTTAGATTTACCCACATTTTCTACTTTTATCATTCCTTATTCCTTCATGCATTTCCACGCTTCCACTGGGGATTACTCTTCTCTTCTGTGAATATTACCCTGTATTGTAAATATGTCCATAGAGAACTTCCTGGTTTTATTACTCTGAAATCTTTATTTTGCCTTTATTCTCTTTATATGTTTTGAAAACTTCTCAGCTATTATCTCTTCAAATATTGTCCCATTATCAGTCTTGGACATTAATTTTAAATATATTCAAGCTTCTCACTGTATCCTCTATGCCCTACCATCTGTTCTGTATTTTCCATCCTTTTTGTGTTTTGTTTTGGATTATTTCTTCTGAATTATTCTCTATTACACTCACAAATTCTCTCTTCAGCTGTTAAATCCATACTTGCAGAACTTGATTTCACTTACTGTTTTTTTTTTCTATTCTAGAATTTTTATTTGGTTCTCTTTCCAACCTATGTCAGTTTTTATACTTTCCAGTCCTCTTCAGAGATTTTTAATTTTGTCTCATCTAAAGGAAGACATTAGGGTTTTTTTTGCAAGAAAATGTCTTTTTAATGATACTTAAAATATATGGCATGGCAAGAATTATTCAAAATGTGTTTCTGAGGCCTGAAGTTTGGTAGTGCCTGCTAAAATACAGATGATTTGGATAAGGCTGTCTTCTTGAGATAAACGTGAGACCCAAGCTCATCTTATTATAAAGCTAATAGAAAGGAACTTGGTATTCGGGCAGTTAAGTAATAGGTATAAATCCTCCCAAGATATTAGATCCCCTGAACTCGTAACAGTTAGAGGCTGTCCATTGGCCTGTGTGCATTAAATAACTCCTCTTAACCCAGAGGCCAGCAACACACTGTTCACACAGAAAAAGTCAACACAAAGCAGAGCAAGAGGAAGCAGAGCTAAATCCAATCGATATATGACCACGACTCACCCAACAAGTGTTTCCTGAGCAGCGCGTCAGTCCCGGGAAAGCGGACACGTGATCCACGTGGTCTGGATTCTCAGTCTCGGATCCAAGCAGATTGGCTCCGTTTTTATAAACAACCGGCTTGATTTTCCAGACTGGTGGGCATGCTTTTCACAGCAACACATCTCCATTCTAAGCGGAAGGCTACGCGCCTACACCTGCGTCGAGCCCTGTATGATCGTGTGTACGTGCGTACGCACGTGCATGTGCGTGCGTGCATGCGTATGCGTGACTAAATGAATGGATAAGTGAATGAATGAACGAAAGTTTTTTTTATGTCCACCTAAAGTAGACATAATATATGAAGATCAACGTTTACAAAAAGGCTTTCATGTTTTTCATCATGTGGCAAGTCACTGAAATATTACACTATTTTGAGTCTAGCATCTCCTAAAGGAAGATATTAAGTTTTAATGATACGAATCTAAATAGTGAAAAGCCCATCTTGAAATGTAAGATGGGAGTCTTATTTCTACTTTTTGTTCTTTCTGCTTTTTCATGTTCATATTGTCTTGTTTCCGATTATATTTCATTGAGTATTGAACACTATATTTCAAAAATTACATGTAGACCTTAATTTATTTCGGAAATGATGATAACTTCCCCTAGAGAAGTTTTTCACTTGTTTCTGCCAGGTGCCTTCGATTGCTTAAACCTGGGATCACCTTAATCCAATATTTGGTCTTGAGATTTTGGGGGCTGTCCAGGTGACACAGAGCTGATTGCCGTCTGTGCAAGTGCCATCCTCCTTCCAGTTTACCATTACTTCTAGGATGCTTCTTTCCATGTTCTCAGTCTAAAGAAGGGGTAATCATACTACAGCCCACAGATCAAATATGGCTGACAAGCCAATTCCAGTGCATGGTCTGCTTTTGCATGACCCATGGGCAAAGAACATTTTTCACATTTTTAAAGGGTTGTAAAAAAAAAATCAAAGGACAAGATGAGTTGGAGACCATATGTGGCCTGCAAAGATATTATTCTCTGGCTGTCTGCAGAGAAAGTTTGCCAACCCCTGGTCCAAAACATGAAGTAGTTTGCCTGACCCCTAACTTTGTCCGATTCTGTACTCCAAAATTTTGTCCCCTACACCTGAAAGGCTTTTAAAAAGAGACTCAGCATCTCTGTTACCAAATCGGCAAACTCTCCCAGGGAAAAGGGTGGTCTTGAATGGCAGGCCATGTCCCTGTTTTCCTGTCTTCTCCCATATCTTTGCCTGGTAATTCTTTACTATGTTTTTTAACTCTTTTATGCTTTTAAGAAGACAATTTTAAGAGATGGATTAAACATAAACATTATCTTGAAAAAGAAGGGAGGTAAGAATTACCTAGTCCACCATTACCCGAAGGGAAAGAATAATTTTTTCAGATCTATCTTCCAATTTGTTTATTAAATATATTAATTTAATTTTACATGTATTCATTAAATATATTGAATTTTAAATTTCAATTATACTTTTATTACTATAAATTATTTCATTGTTTTTCAAAGCTTCTTTATAACTTTTTTTGATAACTTTTATAAACTTATGACATGCTCATAATTTTTATCTTTTATCTAATATATTTAAATATAATAAATATACTTTTAAGTTTGGTATCTGGTAATTCCAATATCTAAAGGTTTTTTTTGTTTCTGAACCTTCTGCTATTTCAGGTGGTTTTTGTTCAGAGTGCCTTAATTTCTAGCATGTCTTGAGGTTTTTTTCTGTGAACTCACATTTCTTTGAATTTTAATCTATGTGAATTCTTTGACTACTAGCAATATGGTGGACTAGATGCCCTGAATGACCCTTCCACTGAAAGTAATTAATAATGCTGGATGGATACAATTTATTTATTTATTTATTTATTTAAATGTATCAATGAGCTGGCAAGTAAGTAAAGAATATACAGAGGCCAAAGAGTGAGAATGAGAATTTAGAAAGGTAAGTCTATACTAAAGTCAATCGCTGAACACTTACTTGTTCGTTACTCAATCTACACAAGTGTGGCAGCCCTAGACAGAAAGACAAGATGTCCTGTCACTAGCTGTGTGAATAGAATACTGAAATCTTAGTTTCAGGCCTGAAGGTCAGGCAAGTTTGCAAAGAACAATTGCAACGATAATCAAAATTGTACACATATTGTACAAGAGGCTAAATATTGCCATTAATCATCGATGAATCAGTGATCAATTAATGACTGCCCCATAATAGCACACCCTATGTGGATAAGACTGATGAAGCATTGTTAAGGGAGGAGCAGGTGAACTAGTTTTAGTGAATGAAATATGAGCAGAAGTGATGTGTGCCATTTCCGGGTTCAAGCATTTAAAAGCCTCTGCATAATCCTCCAGCTCTCTACTCCTGCCTCCTTTTGGAGGACATGTTGAAGTGACAAGAGCCAGAAAACGGACGGCTTGACTGCTAAGACACTTTATGGAGTAGAGCTGCCCAGGAGAGTCACCTGACATACATTATACTACATGCGCAAGAAATAAAGCCTTTTATGTTAAATCACTATGCTTCAGAGCTAATTTGTGACTGTAACATAGCCTAGCATTTTCCCAGTGGATTCCATCTTACACAAGCCAAAACCACAGATATTTACCCTGGACCATTACAGGCATTACGCGAATAACAGCAGCAGAAGCAGCGGTTACAACAGCTTCCTTACTTTTTGCCAAACGTCGTGCTATAAGCACTTTGCATGCTTCGATTCTTCCATCTCCACCACAACCCTATGAGATAGATACTATTAATATCCCTCTTTAACTTATGAGGAACCTGGATCTTAGATAAAAGTTAGGTAACTTCTCCACAGTCGCAGAGTGTAGAAGTTGTTCTGGCTGGCCACAAATCGCACGTCTACTCTTTGACGCTGCCTCTAACCCTTCTTTCATTCAAGAAGTATTTATTCAGGGCATACCCGATGCTGGGCACTTGACTGCTGCATCTGTTGATCCTAGGAAATGAAACAGACACTCTCACCTCCCTCACAGAGGATACTGTCTAATTTCATACAGCACATAAAATCACACACAAATGTTCACACACACACAAGCACATGTTTTCACCCATAGTAACACACAGGTTGTTTCTTGGACTAGTTCACATACTCACAGACCTAAGATGCAACTATTCTTTTGCACTCATCAAACAAATGCCAGGCACTGGGAATATAAAGTCAAGAGACATGGTCTCAATTCTTAAAAGAGATTACCTTTCAGGAAAAAAAATTATCAAATCATCTTTCTCCTGGAAGAATGGTTAAGTGGAAGCTATGAAGAAAGCCACAAGATGAACTCAAATTTTTATGACACTTATAAGTCACACCTCAAACTTTGTCCAACATGTGCTTAAGACTCACACACCCTCTGTGAAAACAGTGGAACTCTGGATATGTTAATAAACCCTAACAAACCTGTACTGATGGTTACAGCTCATTTCTCCTAGAATGGAGGTATTCTCACCCTTAGACAACTTCTTCATATTTGCAAGGAATCCAGTCCCAAATCATAATAATACTATTGCTACTAACAATAATAATGATGTGCTAAGCAATTAATAATAACCATGTGCCAAGTAATTAAATAAGCAATGTACAGTAATAAAAATATATAATATAATAACAACGTTAATAATGTACTAAGCAATTAAATAAGACACAGATACACACACACTCATATATACGCTCGTTTAATTCTCATATCAATCCTATGAGGGAAATGCTGCTATTATTACTTATTTTAGAGATGAGGAAACTGAAGATCAGAGGTTAAATGATTTTTCTGAGATCACATAGCTTGTATCCCAACACCCATATACACCTGCTCATTTCTCAATCTGTAGAGTTAAAAAAACCATCCTGAAGTGTAAGTAAATGGGAGTTAAATCCTTTAAACTGACCTGGAAACTGAGATCATATTCTAAAATCTTACAGGGCAATACATTAAGCCCATCTTCTTTCAGAGTATCCAGTCTGTGCCACAACCTAATATATATACTATCTTCATCCCACCTAAGAGTAATAGACAGAACCTAGCTGCAGGCTTCTTCCGAGTAAAAAAGGCCCTAGCCTCTACTCACTGATTAGACCAAAAGTAGGCCCTGACTCAGAAGCAGCCGACTCACCAGTGATGTATAAAGTTGCAATGATAATTCACTAGGCCAACCAGATCCTCACCTCCAGATTAGGGAATTGAAAAATACATGTACAGCCAGTTGACAGTTTATACAATTATTCAATAAGTATGTATATTTATAAATCAGCTGTTGGGACTTCCCTGGCGGTCCGACCAGTGGTTAAGACTTCGCCTTCCAATGCAGGGGGTGCAGGTTTGATCCCCGGTCGGGGAGCTAAGATCCCACATGCCTCGCGGCCAAAAGCACAAAACATAAAACAGAAGCAATATTGTAACAAATTCAATAAAGACTTTAAAAAATGGTCCACATCAAAAAAATCTTTAAAAAAAAAATAAATCAACTGTTGTTTGCCAGACACTGTTCTAGGCACTGGGGATATACTAGTGAACTAAAAAACAAAGATCTTTGACTTTGCGGAGCTCATTGTCTAGTAGTAAGAAGAAAAAAAAGTATTGGGTAAAATAGCATCACAGATAAAGATAAAAGCTATGGAGAGAAGTTAGTCAAAGGAAGTAGATAGAGGGAGAGATATCAAGAAAGCTGCAGTGGAATAAGGTGGAAGTAGTAGGTGATGGATGAAAAAATCATTTTTAGGAGAGGTAACAGATGTCTTGTAGGCCATTATACCCTCATTAAGATGGTAAACTACTGGAGGCTTTGGAGCAGGAGATTGATACGATCTGATTTAAAGTTTTAAAAGATCACTGTCAAATAAGGGAGACAAGTTAGCAGACTATTACCATCATCCAGAAGGAAGATGGTGGAAGCCTAGACCAAAGGGGTCGAGGAGGGAAGAAGTGATTGAATTTTGGTTTTAATTGGTAATAGAGCCACAGGATTTGCTGACATATTGGATGTGGGATGTGAGAGAGGAAAAAAAAAAAAAGAGTCGAGAATAACTCCAATACTCTTCTGGCCTATGCAACTAGAATAATGGACTTGCCGTTTCCAGACTTTAAAAAATGTAGACATTGGTCAAACTGGGGGAGAACATCAGGAGTTCTGTTTTAGATGTTGTCTTAGTTCAGGCTGCTATAACAGAATATCATAGACTGGATGGCTTATAACAACAGAAATTTATTTCTCACAGTTCTGCAGGCTGGGAGGTCCAAGATCAAGGTGACAGCAGATTTGGTGTCTGGTGAGAGCATGCTTCCTGGTTCACAGATGGCCATCTTCTTAGTGTATCCTCACACGGCAGAAGGGCGAGGGAGCTCCCTGGGGCCTCTTTTATAAGGGCACAAATCCCACTCATGAGGGCTCAACCCTCATGACACAATCATCTCCCAAAGTCCTCACTTCCTAATACCACCACATTGGGGATTAGGTTTCAACATGTGGATTTGGAGGAGACACAAATATCCAGTCCATAACAGAGATATTAAGTTTAAGATGTGCATTAGCTATTCATGTGTCAAGATGTCAAGACGGCCGTTGGATATATGAGTCTAGTAATTAGGGAAGAGGTTCTGGGATTGGAGATAGAAATTTGGGAATCATTAACATACAGTGGTATTCCAAGCCATGGAACTGGATAAGTCAATAAGAAATAAAAATAGATAGAGATTTGAAGACTGAGTCCAGGGAAGCCCAATACTTACGGATAGGAGATGTGGAGGAATCAGCAGAGTAAATGGAGGCATGGCCAGTAAGGTAGAAGGAAAACCAGGAAAGCATGGGTCCTGAAATCCAGGTTAAAGTATTTCAAAGGGGGCTTCCCCGGTGGCGTGGTGGTTAGGAGTCCGCCTGCCAATGCAGCAGACCACGGGTTCGAGGCCTGGTCTGGGAGGATCCCACATGCCGTGGAGCAACTGAGCCTGTGTGCCACAACTACTGAGCCTGCGCTCTAGAGCCCGCGAGCCACAACTACTGAAGCCCGTGTGCCACAACTACTGAAGCCTGCGCGCCTAGAGCCTGTGCTCCGCAACAAGAGAAGCCACCACAACGGGAAGCCCTCACACCGCAACAAAGAGTAGCCCCCGCTCGCCACAACTAGAGAAAGCCTGCGCACAGCAACGGAAGACTCAACACAGCTGATAAATAAATAAAATCTATTTTTTAAAAAGTATTTCAAGGAAGAAAAAAAGATTAACTTATCAAATACTACACATAGGTCACGTAAGATGAGGAATGATAATTGACCACTGAATTCAACAATGAGAAGGTTTTGGACCTTGACAATAGCTGTATTAATAGAGTGGTGAGGACGAAACCCTGATTAGAGTAAGTTCAAAAGGGAACACAAAGAGAGGAAAGGAAGACAGTGAACACAGGCAACTTTTTGCAAGGAATTTTACTATAAAAGAGCAGGAAAGTGGGACAGTGGATGGAAACGGATATGGGGCCAAGGTTTTTATTTTGTTTTTTTAAGGATGGAGAAATTACAAGCCGTTCTCATGCTCACAGGAATGATCCAGTTGAGAGGGGAAAAGTTGATGATGAAAGGAAGAAAGGGAAAACGGCTGGAGTGTTGTCTTCGAATAGCTGAGAAGGAGTGAAAGTGACTGCACAAATGGAGGGTATGGCTTTAGTTAGGAGATTGCATGGGCCATCCATAGTACCAGGAGAAGGCTGAGTGGATGGGCAGAGATACAGAGGTTGGGGGAGGGGAGGTCATCAGATAGTCTCTTCTGGTACTAAGAAAAAAAAGAGAGGCAAGACTGAGAAAGTAGCAGAGCCCAGTTAATAAGATTCTGAATTAGAGATCCATGAATCGTTTCAGCTAAGGCTGTGTGACAAGAAAACCCAATCCTTGGAGCAGCTTTCTTAGACACTGAGTGACAGCTACCTGTTAGTCGAAGGAGGTTACCCCTAGTCTATATTCTTACCACTAACTCGAATTACTTAAGGCATCTTGAGTGCTTCTTTGTTTCTCAAAATCAAGGGAGCTTAACACACCTGCAGAAACTTTAGTCCCACGTATGATACCCGGGCCTGCTTCTTTTCCACTCTGCAGGATCGTGAATTGCATTTATCAGAATCCAATTTGTAAAAAATAAGAAGAAGAAGAAGAATCTAATTTGTTACGGTTTTGACTACAGAACTAATGTTAACTACATGACTTTTTTGGCCCTTTCCAACCATGTGAGACTTTGATACCAGGAATATCAGCTATTATGGCAAGTATATGATGAATTTGAGTCTTCTGTCCTGTCGTGGCTGTTTTGACACTATTTTGAATGCCACTGTACTTTTTCTATTGCCATTTTCACATATCCATTATAATTTCTCCTCAACTTTTCATCCACGCAAAAATAAATTTTAAGTGATGAAACTGTTATGCCCTGATTTTGATAGTGGTTAACTTCCCATAAATTTTGGTGTTTGTGACAGTAGTTTTACACTAACATAGAGCTTTATCTTTTAGTACACCTACAGTGTCTGACATCGTTTATGCAATTCTTCAGTGGTCTTCGTATCAATTCACAGTGTATTAGCAGCAATTTAGCACAAATATTGACTACAAATAAAAGGAAAAATTAATTAGTTATGACCATGAATTAACGGGAAAATTCTTTATCAACAATGGCATCTGCTGCATTCCCTCTTTGAGTTAAATTGTTGAAACTTCATGATCTGCATTTTAGTGTCACCATAAAGTAGGCATAAAACTTTGGTATTTGGTATCGTTATACTTAGCGTGACAGTAAATACCAATTGGCCTTCATCAAGTACCACATTTCTATATTAGTAGGGTAGTAGTAGGCTGTGGTAGCAAAATTTCAGGAGCTTAACACAACATAAGTTTATTTTTTGTTCATATAATAGTGCAAAGTTGGTGTATCTGTTCTACTGGCAGCTTTCCTCCATGTAATCATGCAAGGACCCAGGCTCCTTCTAATTTGTGGCTCTATCATCCTCTAGGCTCTTACTACTTGCATCCAGCCAAAGAAAAAGGGAAAGAGGAAAGAAATGGCACATTCATTTCATAAAGCCTTGACCCCCAAACGATATACATCATTTTCACTCCCATTCCATTGCAAGAATTAGTCAATGGCCACAACTAGAGGCAATGGACTTTGGAAAATATAGTCTTGGGCTGGTCAGCCATGGTCCAGCAACACCTGAGGTGACATGAATTGTGTTGCCCAGAGTGTTAACCTCCAGAGATAGCTCCAAATGAACCATGCCTCACACTATTCATGGCTCTAAGTAGCCCCGTCCCACACTGAACCTGGGTTGTCCTGTGCCTTGCTTTAATCAACAGAATACAGCAGAAGTGACCCTGTGCCTTTTTGGGAACAAAACCTTAAGAAGGCCTTTCAACTTCTGCTTTTGTGCCCATTGATGTACTGAGCCACCAGGTAAGAAGTCCAGCAACCCTGATGATGAAACCATGTGAAAAGGCTACATGAAGAAGGAATGACGCAGCTGTCCCATCATCCCAGCCAAGCCCAGCCTGCAACCATCCCCCTCAAGGTGCCAGACTATATAAGTGAAGACATCTTGTATGTTTTAGCCCCAACCAACATCTGACTACAGATATGTGAGAGATCCCAAGAAAGTCTAGCAGAAGAATCACCAGACTGAGCCAATCAATCTACAGAATCATGAGAAAGATTAAGATGGTTGTTGTATGAAGTTGTTAAGTTTGCGGGCAGCAATAGATAACTGAAACACACAGCTAGCCATCCTGGCTACAGTTTCCAAACAAATGACCATCCATTACTTTAAAGGTTTTTTCTGACAAAGATCAGAAACCTGTATTTTCTCAGGAGGGAAAAAAAAAACTTTTTTTAAGAAAGAATAAAACCGCAATACCAACAAGGCACCAAAATGTCCACAGCATCCAAGTGGCTGTATCACAATGTTCTTCTTTGGAGGGTCAGGCAACTTTCTTTGGGATCAGAGGGACTTGCTGACATTGTTCTAATACTACTTCATAAGTGGCTATTTAGACTTCTTACTTGTAAGCTCAACTAAGGATAAACGTGGCAGGGAAGAAAAAGGAAAGAGAAAGTAGGAGAAGAAGGAAGAAAAAGGGAGAAGGAAAGGAGAGACAGAGAGCTCATGAGTTGCCAAGCAAATCTCATGAGGAAGAAATGGAAAAAAAAACCATAGACGAAAAGAACTACCTAACAAGTCAAGACCAAAGGAATTTAATGGCATAGAATGTAGTTCAAAACAGGAGAGTGAAAGAAAGAGGAATAGTATATCTTATTTATCTTAGAGTGGCCTGATTTATAACAATATGAACTGAGTATAATACATACATTTGTATATAATATATACATTTCACTGCAATGTGGAATAATTTCCAGTAATTGTGCACAATTTTGAAGGAATTTTCCCTTGAAACTCTTCCAAATCTGTTTAGCATCTCTCTGTACTGCATGTTTGGCATAAATTTGAAACAGTAGCAACCTCAGTTCAAGTTCAAGGATTGACATATTCCATGCATTGAAATCCCACGTACCAGGATGAATCCTATGTGAAGAGTCCTAACAGAGTAACATTATCTTGATAAATTGCCAAGGTAGGTCAAGTGTCTGGACTTTAATTTTGTAGACTCCGAAATCTGATTTTATCTTTTATCAGCCCAGTTGAAATGGAATGGATTCATTTCTCAAGGGCAAAGTCATGTTAAGCAAATTCACAGACACTTATAAAACCAGAGGCCAGGGTGTTAATTTATAATGACTCATATGTTTATCGATAGAATATCTTCTGCTAAGCTTCTAACATTAACAACCCAAATAGCCCTTATAAGAACACATTCTTTAGTTGATGTGTTACTATCAGGCTACATTCAAGTCCTGCCAACCCATGAATCACTGCATTACTTTAAGGTGACTTTGGATGCCATATGTCCTTCATGCAAAGGCGCCAATGATTAAAATGTACTACTGATTTAATAAGAGCTCACGAGAAATAAAAGAAATGCTCTATTGAATGTACACATTGACTTGATTGTATGTGGCATGCAGGATTTAGGGGTACATTATTTGTACTTCACACTGGGTAGAGAATCATTGGTTACATTTCCTGAGTACACACTATGCGCCAGACACTTTACTAGGCTCTAAGGCTAGAGTGGTGAGCAAGAACATGCATGATGTCTGCCATCATGGACCTTATATCTCAGTGGGGCAGTTAGACATCACAACAATCACAATACAGAATGAGAAACTGTAGCAAATGCCATGAAGGGAGCCAACAGGATGCTATGAAAGACAAATTGAATGGATCAAGGAATGAACAAGAATTGACAAGCCAATATCCACTCAACTGATGCTACAGAGGAGAATACCTTCTCAAACTTATCAACTAGTAGCTTCAGTCCACATGCTTTCAGCCTTACAAATAGGAGGCATTCAAGAAATATCTATTCAGTTGAATCTCTTGAACATTAGAGCATTGAACATTAGGATCTACCCTTGAATCAGCATCATATGGTATCGAAAGAAGTAGCAACAGACCTTCCTCACAAATCTAGGCTTAATGCTTCTTTCCAAATGTAGAGGGTGGCGAGTAGAGAAGGCAGAAAAAAAACCTTCTCTTTTTGCAAGGCACTGGAGTGGAAAGAGGGGCCTGTCCAGGAGTCCCTCAGCCCAGTCACGTCCATCAAATTTTGTGCTCTGATCTGTGTTGCAGAAGGGAATACGATGCCTCAGCAGTGCCCCTTCCCAAAGAGCCAAACACATGCTTCCAAACACAGACCGTGTTTCTCAGGGCAAAAGGCATCACACTGGGATGCCAAGCAAATTTTTCAGGTGTCTCAAATTGTCAAACTCTGGTCAAGACTTTACTACTCCCCGACTCTACACCAACTATGCTGCCCGCATCACTCCAGGATCCCTCTAAATTTTATAAACAGTCAGGAAGCATTTCCTGCATCTCTCTTGTATGCCAGGCCCTGTGCTGCAAGATGAACAAGACACAGTCCCTGCCCTCGCAGAACTTGAAATCTAACAGGGATAGAAAATATGCGTCCTTATCAATATTAATTGCAGCTTAACTATAGGTTTTATCGAAAGGCTCTGATCTTTTTCACTTGCTTGTTCTCAAGGGTTGCCAGGGGTCTGGAATTGAACCATACTCTGGTATTTTAGCTCGCTCTCCAGTAAAATGAAAAATGTAAAACTTGACGTCTAAAGTCTATCTACCAGTATGATTTTAGATATGCTTTGTCTTAATTTCTGATTGACATTTCTTCAGCAGGGGCTTTTAGTTTCTTGGTTGAGGAATTAATAACCTATAAACAAACAATGGAAGGATCCCTATTTGAAAGGACCTGTCATCCTTTTTGTAATGAGAGGAACCCTTTTATCGGGTGACTACTTTCATCCTCACACTGTATTTGTTTGCAAACAGCAATTAGCGAGACTTTCACCCCCTCCCCACTCCTCTTTATCATTTTCCAGGGGAGCCTGCATAAAGAGCAGTTAATTGGGTTAGCCCATGCCTCCACAGAGCCCAGAGAGAGCTAGACCCTGTGAAAGCCAACCATCAGTGCCTGTGGCTGGTTGGGCACCTTCTCGGAAGACACTATGGCAACCCTCTGTCTGCCCTCCTCAGACACAGAGCTCAAATCACTTCCTTTCCTGTTTGGAATGTTTTCCTATTATTTTAGACTTTTTCCTCCTAAACCAATTGTATTTCTTACAGTATTTATGTTCTGAGTTTCCAAATGTTTTCTGCCTCTTCCAGTTTTCCTTTTAATTTCTCCAAGAAACATCTCCAGTAAGTGGATGTGAAAAGATAATGACAAACACACCTTCCCTAGAGATGCACCCTCCCCCAGCAATAACAGAGACAGGTAGTGGGTTAGAAAGCACTTCGGAAACTAAGCCCTACACTAACGTATAGGGTGATGGTGGTGATGATGATGATGATGATGTCATTGTTGGCAATGTGGTCCTGATAGCAATGCTATTGATCAAATAAATGACCGTGGCTGATTGCAAAACCTCAGCTTTCCTTTCTGCAATGTTCATCACCCCCTAATTAAGGCTTTGAGAACAAGTAAAACAATACAACCATTGAACCAACACTGCTTTGAAAAAAATCAATGGAAATACGGTGCTATATACCACTCAAGCTGTTTCTGATCACAACTGACCTTGATGAGTTCCATACTCTCCTAGGAAAAATGTTCCGTACAAGCCACAACAAGTGAATAGAATTATCAAGCAGAACTGCTAAATCATATCTCTACATCAAACCAGGTTGAGAGGGCATTCATTTGTTTCACAACATGTTTTCCTATTTCAACTAAAAAGGCACTTTCTTAATAGCCCTCTCTTAGAGGTGTTATCAAAGTAAAGGCTCCTCTGCTTTTCCTAGAAGCCAAGCCCTGCACTTCTACTGCGAGTGTGAGGAAGGAGAGTGGCGAAGTACACGTCCCAGGTGTGCTATTAGATCCCTCACCCTGCCCTTCTCCCAGGAGAGCCTCACCAAATCAAAGCCACTCCTCTTGATGAAAAACCATGAAGTACTCTCTGTTTTCTATATGACCATTTGAAGGAATGCAGAATTGGAGTAGGATTTGTTCTTCAAGGATGAGAACATTTCCTTTGTGGTTTCAGTGAATGCAATGCCAAGTGTGAATCAAGAAAGATCTATGAGAGTAGTAAGACTTTGATAAATGTGCTGAAATAATGTAAAGGAATCTCACAGAGAGATGTTTATGGTTCCTCTTCCGGACAGGAAAAACTGGACCATTCAACATTCAAATTCAAAATCATTTAGTGAACCCCAGGCTGGGTGCCATGCACTGCACTGGGACCAGGACTCTGCTCTAATTTGCAGAGCCCAAGGCAAAATGAAAATACAGGGCCTCTCGTTCAAAAATCATTATGAGTTTTAAGACAGCGACAGCAGAGCATTAAACCAAGTGAGAGACTCCCCTCAGCATGGGGCCCCGTGTGACTGCAAAGGTTGCACACCTTGGCTGGGGCTCTGTAATAACGCAGGGAGGGAGTGATGACAACTGACCTGGCTCTGCCTAGAGTGTCAGGGAAAGCCACACAGCAGAGGTAATAACTGGGTAGGGTCTTGAGGAGGTGGCTTTCTCTAGACAGAGAAGAGGAGGACCCTGGGAACAGAAAGGCATTCTATAAAGAGGGAATAGCATTTATTCACTTATTTAGCAGATAACGAGCTCCTAGTTTGTCCTAGACACTGTGAGGACCCAAAGATGAAAAAGACACAGCTCTTGCCCTCCAGGAATTTACAGTCTAGCAGAGAAGACAAACAGTAAACAGGAGATTATATGGAGGCTACTATAGACTGAATGTTTGTCTCCCCCCAAAAGTCGTATGTTGAAACCTAACCCCAATGTGATGGTATTTGCTATGACTGGAGAACCCAGAAAGAATATCTAATCCAGTGAGGATAGGAGTGGGGTAGGAAATTAAGGAAAGCTTCCTGCCAGGGTTGGAGAGGGGAGTTATAAGACATGTTTTTAAATTTAGACTTTATTCTAAGGGCAATGGAAAGGCATTGAAATTTTCCAATAGCGGTGGGACATAATGATTTTAAAATCACTCTGGCTACTGTTCGGATTGAAGGCAAGGAAAAGCACAGTTTACTTGAGGACTAATACTGTGAAAGGGGAAAAAATGTACATTTCTAATCCTCCTGTTAATGGTTAACAAGCAAAAGTGGCCTTACTCAAGTTATCTGCTAAGGAAAGAAGCAACACCTAAGGCTTAATTTGTTTTGTCATAAGCCAAACTTGGCCACAAATAATGGCAGTGTGTGTGTGTGTGTGTGTGTGTGTGAGATACCTTACGGTATCATCAAAAGTCATTAGCTCTTTCAAAACACAGGCATTTTGCCAGATTTATAATGACCTGATCAAGTCTACCACCTATCTGGGCACTATGTTTATTTCAATGTGTGCATCGTAATCATGTTAAGCAAATTCACAGACACTTATAAAACCAGAGGCCAGGGTGTTAATTTATAATGACTCATATGTTTATCGATAGAATATCTTCTGCTAAGCTTCTAACATTAACAACCCAAATAGCCCTTATAAGAACACATTCTTTAGTTGATGTGTTACTATCAGGCTACATTCAAGTCCTGCCAACCCATGAATCACTGCATTACTTTAAGGTGACTTGTGATTTCTTATTTTTGTTTTCACTGGTACAGTTTTTGACAGATAATAGATGTTCAATAAATGCTTGCTAGCAAATTCATTTGCTTGGTATTTCAGAGTATTGCTCCATATGATTTGACATAAGATTACATGGCCATGCTTGCAAACTACTTCTCCATCTTTGTTATCCGACACAGCCAAAGAATGTTTGCCACGACCTTTGAATGTTTTAAAAGAAGTTGTTGATGGGACTCTCCTTTTAAATCAGTGACAGATGCGCTTTGGGCCATATTATATACTAATAGCCTTTCTGAAGAGATATGTGGTTTGTGATGGGACCAGTCAGGACTGGGATGGGGTGGGAGTACAGTAATACATCCCTAAGAACTTGGAAATGGGGAAAATAAGGTTATCCTCTGAGAGTTCAACTTTAAAATCAATATGTAATGAATCAGAGCAGGGATATGCAATCACCTTTAAGACACAGAAAGTCTCCCAAGCCTGCAGAACTAGACAATAACCAGACTGAGCCCACTGATATGACTAAAGAAAGAATGTGACCATCAGGAAAGGGCTTGGTTACCTGCAGAAGCAGAAGACATAAGGAGTAGCTGAGGCAAACGTTGGCAGAATCATCCATGAGCTAAGAGTTTCTAACCCCATCCTTGTAGTGAAGGTGAATGCCTGAAAGTATAATATGATATATACTAATGTTATTTATTATAATATAAATATAATATATATTAAGATAATACATTCAATTAATATAACTCATTCACTAGCGTTTGGTTCCATTCCCATCATGTAACCTTCTTATTATGGCTTTGCTTTCCACGGAGATCATAAGGCACCACTGTCAAACTTGGTTGCACATTGCAATCACCTAGGGAACTTTAAAAAAATGCAGATGCCTGAGTCCTACCTCAGAGACTCTAATTTAATTGATCTGCAAAATGGCCTGGGCATAAGGATTTTAAAAGCTCCTCAGGGGCTTCCCTGGTGGCGCGGTGGTTGAGAGTCCGCCTGCCAATGCAGGGGAGCCGGGTTCGCGCCCCGGTCTGGGAGGATCCCACATGCCGCGGAGCGGCTGGGCCCGTGAGCCATGGCCGCTGAGCCTGCGCGTCCGGAGCCTGTGCCCCGCAACGGAAAGAGGCCGCAACGGAGGGAGGCCCGCATACCACAAAAAAAAAAAAAAAAAAAAAAAAAAAGCTCCTCAGGTGACTGTAATATGCAACTAGGGTGTGAATCACTGACTTACTGGAAGATAAAATGTGGTTCATATTCTCAGACTTAGGGGACTCTAGGTCCTATCAAAGTGGCAGGTATGTATTCCTAGCCACAAACTCAGGAGTTTGGTAAAACTAATTGCCTTAATTTCTTCCATATCTATAATGAATGGCTATCTTGAGTTCCAGGTGGGGGAAATTTAATTTTGCCCTTCTCCCTTTCGCCTGAGTTGCTAAACTGGTGAGAAGACATTGGCGTGATCAGTTCAGAGTCTGTCCTTGGTCTCGTTTTGCCTCACAGGCACTGAGCTGTCTTCATTTTCATCTGGCCTTTGGCCATCTGTCCACAAAGATCACTGCCACATCCGCCTGCCAAGTCCTGACCACAAGGCTTCTTCAGGTCTACCATTTCTCTATGCCATGTCTGTGTAGCTCTCAAGTACTCAAGAAGTATCCTGCTTTTCCCGCACTACTCAGGATATTCTGAGGCTTTCTCCAGCCCACCCACTAAGCTCACCATTCAGACATTTCTACCTGGAGGTCCCTCTGCTTCACTGGACTCGATCTGGGAAAAGGGAGCAGAAAGCACACATCTCCCCTGTTCTCAAATTCCCCCGAACTGTTTAAATTTATGACTGTACTCCTCCACCTCTGGGACTCAACCTAAAGAGGCAGGCGGGAGGCCACTTACCCCAAGACCCCACCAAAATCCAAGCTGTCTTTGATTTCCCGATGACCTCCTTTGCCTCAGTCTAAAGAATCCTTAGCTGGAGCAGAGAATTTATGCTCTCATCACAGGCAAATCTAGCGTTCACTGTTACGGCTCTGGTTCTTAGTTCCCACCCACCACCACTCCCAGAGCTAGGCTTTTGAAACTCAACAGCCAAGAACTGACTTCTCCAATCTAATTTGTCACCTTTCCCCACAGGCAAAGAATGGCGCAGCTGTAGCAGACCAACCTGTAGCAGACCAGCTGTAGCAGGGGTTGTTGAAAATAAGCAGAGGTTAATTTTCCAAAAATATTATCTTGCCGTAACATTAACAGTTCTTATTTCATTTTTTTTACTTTCCTTGTCCTTTTTTTTTTAAGTATAATTTATTTATTTTGGGCTGCGTTGGGTCTTCGTTGCCGCGCGCGGGCCTTCTCTAGTTGCGGCAAGCGGGGGCTACTCTTCATTGCGGTGCGCGGGCTTCTCATTGCGGTGGCTTCTCTTGTTGCGGAGCACGGGCTCTAGGCGCGCGGGTTTCAGTAGTTATGGCGCACGGGCTCAGTAGTTGCAGCACATGGGCCCTAGAGCACGTGGGCTCAGTAGTTGTGGCTCGCCGGCTCTGGAGCGCAGGCTCAGTAGTTGTGCTGCACGGGCTTAGCTGCTCCGCGGCATGTGGGATCTTCCCGGACCAGGGCTCAAACCTGTGTCCTCTGCATTGGCAGGCGGATTCTTAACCACTGCGCCACCAGGGAAGTCCACAATTCTTATTTTAAAGTAGAAAATTGGGATTTAAATTACAACTTGGATTTTCATGTCAGTGTACCTACAGTGATTCTTAGCCTTCTCTGCATCATTCATGGGCCTCTTTAGGAATCTATTACAACTATAGACCTTCCTCCAAGAAAAATGCAATAGACATATTTTGCATATAATTTTCAGGTGTCCCAGGGTCATGTGAACCCCAAGACCCTAGATTAAGAAGTGCTGACCTAAAGGAAAAGAAAATGTTGGCCATGCCAGTGCATACTATCACCCCTGTGAAAACTCTTTCTCAGTGTACATTAATAACTGCTCATTCCACCTTTATACAGCAGTCTTATGAACTTGACCACTACGACTCCATCTCTGAGAACTGCATCTGCTCTCAGTGGGCTAACCCAGCATGCTCCTGTGCTTGAAAGATTGACAGGTGGCACTGGACTGAAGCCAAACACTGTGAGACCTCCTGCGTTAGAGCAACAGCCTTGACTCCAGCACATATATTTTTCCTCTCATTTGAATTTTTTCATGAATAAGGCATCTTATCCACACAGCAAAGCAACCTACCAGCAAGAATGTATAGAGCACTGCTACGTGTCAAAGACCCTTCTGGAGAAAGCAATACTCATGGCCCTCTAGGAGCTTACAATCTAGTATGGTAGGAAAAATTAAACTACAGACCATCTAGGATAGAGCTCGGCAAACTACAGCTACAAGCAATATATGGACCAACACTGCCTGTTTTTGTAATGAGTTTTTATTGACACAGCCGCACCCATTCACTTCTGTATTGTCTGTGACTGCCTTTGTGCTGCAATGGCAGAGCTGAATGGTGGCAACAGAGACGTAATAGCCTGCAAAGCCTCAAACAGTCACTGTCTGGTCTCTTACAGAAAAAGGCTGTTGACCCTGGCTCCAGTGCCACGCTTCTCAACCTTTCATGTGCCTGTGAATGACCTGGCCATCTTGCCGAAATGCAGATTCTGATTCAGTGAGTCTGGGGTGGGACCAGAGATTGTGTCTTTCTGATACGCTCTCAGGTGATGCCAATGCTGCTGGTCCAGGGACCACCCCTTGGGTGGCGAGGGTCTAGAATTCTGAATTGCTGGGTTTATTCACTGAGCGCTCTTCTGTGTCTGAGGAGGGTCCTAAAAGATATTTTCCCCATCTTTACAGTAGAGCAATACATTTCTCTTGCACAGTTGTTGATTATATACAGTGTTTATTTAGAACCTCACACAGTGCCTGGTGCATAGTTCTCTCCATAAATGGTAGCTAGTGCGGTAGAATGCTCTGCTTCTTATCTCTACCTTTCCTAGTGGAAAAGGTGCCAGAAAACTCTCACATTTGAAAGAACAAATCACTAATTCTATTATTTTTCATAGGTCTAGGCTTTCTTGGGGGTGATTAAGTTCTATTGTCTAGTTTTCTAGGCTTTTCTCTAAAGGGTTAAGGATCTTGCAGATGTATTTTAAGCTTTTCACTGTAAGCCCAACTCAGGCCCAATTCACGGAAAGAGAAAATGTTATTCCTAGCTTAGGTTTTCCTTTTCAATCCCCCTTTGCATTCTTTGAGAACACATTAAGGAATCCTGTGGCCCATATATAGCCCATATCATACAAAGTACAGATATATATAGAATATCGTACTCTGAATAGGCATGCCAAAATATACACTGCGCCCTGAGTTCAATGTCTTACACTGCTTCCTCTCAAATGTTTACAGCAACCGATGACAAAGAAAAAGCTGCCTTCGTATGTTCTGAGAGGTTTTTCAGTTAAAATGATGCCTCAAGTTATTTCAGTGGCTTCTGCTACTTTTAAGTGTTTAAAAGACTGAATGGGGACAAAAAGTACCTTGAAGTATTAGGTTATTTAAGTGACATGGCCTTTTAGTGGACCTTGAAGGAATATACCTTTAAGATACTAGACTACCTGGGGAAGGCATGTCTGAAGCTGTCCCTTGATAAATGTTAGTTCCAAAGACCTCAGAAAAATGTGTTGGGCACACAGAGTCCCAGCATATGGCAAGTACAGACCTCAAAATGTTACTGGTCTTATCTGCCCAGCTATAGAGAACTAAAGCCTTCCTGGATTCAATGGATTCTAAAGAATAATTCTGAAAAATTAACCCAGACTTGGCAAGCCATTTCATGACTATACTGGTTATTTCCTGATTTTCTCTCGTCTCCAAGACAACCTTTCTATACTCTGCTGTGATTCTGCGGTTGGGACTCTGCCCAGACTCCAGGCTCCCTGACGGTTTTGCTGAAGGGTGCGACTAGCAGGAGACTAGAAGGCAGGAGGAGGGGAGAGCAGACTTCGTTAATATGTGTGGTTACCACTAGCATGGCTTCAGCAAAAGAGAACAGCTTTGGCTCTAGCACCCTGCTTCTCTGGAAGCTCCAGCATCTGTTATCAGTTCCCTGTATTAAATACCTGCTATTTGAACACTTAGAGTAGATGGGTTTTCCTGACTAGACCTGACTCAAAGTTATCAGGTCAAGACCAGTAAATCAATAAAGAAAGAAGTCCCCACAGCAGCAGGATTCTCAGCCCCCTCAGCCTCTCTCCAACTTCTTCAGGGCAGGAGAGAGGTCTGTGATCAGATGTTAAGCTAGTTATAGGATGCTGTATACAGGCTTATGTTCTAGCATTTAATTTCTCTACTAAGTCCTCCATTATACACACAGATAACAAATTTGCAAGTCTAGATGGGTTGCTGCATGGTCAGGCCACCCAAGATGGCTGTTCTCTTGCTCTCTGTACATCCCGTGCTCGACCAGTCCCTGCTTCACCTACACCCCACTCACATGACTGACCTTCCCTCTTCATCAGAGGGCCTAATCAGTAAATGCCTATGTACCTGCCCCTGGCCCCAGCTAGTATTCTAATCTTTATATCAGAACTACCTCCACTATGATGATTTATCAAAGGGGCGGTAAGGGGTGCACCCCTCTAACTGGTTTCCCTGGCAACCGATAAGCACCAACCTGAAGTCAATTTCTCCTGTAACTGGTAACCTCCCTCCCTACCCCACCTGGGAGCGAAGACTGCCGCCATGTCCTGCCTGCCTCTGCTGCACATGGGGGGTGTCATTCTAGGGCCTTGCTTCAGGCAAGTAAGATGCCCCCTATCCAAGAAACCAGTGATGTCTCTGTCGCTGACTCCTGGCTCTCTCTTTCTCTTTGGTCTCCAGGCTGGGCAAGTACAGGGCTTGTAGGCCTGCGGGGTGCAGCCCAACAGTTGCTCAGCCACTAAGATAAAGGGAAAGACATTGAAAGTCATTCACT
Organism: Physeter macrocephalus; assembly: GCF_002837175.3. Taxonomy (NCBI): domain Eukaryota; kingdom Metazoa; phylum Chordata; class Mammalia; order Artiodactyla; family Physeteridae; genus Physeter; species Physeter macrocephalus. The sequence continues at coordinate 116,034,742 of NC_041234.1, forward strand.
GTGAGAAATTCAGTGAATTTCAGCCAGCTTACTTCAGCCAGCTGGGGTACAGAAATTCAAGATAACTATTTACCACACCCACGAAATCTCCAAAGCACAGTTTTTTTATAACCTACAAAATAAATTTGGTAGGCACAATTTCAGACTGAGCAAGAAGAAACCAATATGCCATTCTGAGTACATGACTATGATACCACCAGGAATGATGCCACAGTATTTACCTCTTATTTCTCCTTGATAGGAGCTTGATGTATCTTCCTGTATCTGTAGCTGCTGATTGATTTTGTAAGCAGATAGGGTAGGGGGAGTCCTCGGAGAACGAGAACCAGGCATGGCTTTCTTGACATAAGAGAAGCCATTTGGGGCCTCAACTATTTTGTGATCTTAGCCTGGCCACAATGCTTGTCCTTGAACAGGTCTCAGAAATAACGAACTTAAGAGAACAAAAGGACTAACTTCTCGGGCAAGAGAAGTAACAACAGCAAAGATAATTAATCAGTTGCAAAGACGCCCAGTTCTATTTCAGCAGTAAAGACCAGCCTAAAGCAATGTCTCGAGCTGTTTTGCAGAATTTAAATAACCCCTCAGGTGCTCAACCACCAGATCAAGTGGAATCGAAGGGATGATGCTGGTGACCTTTTCTGACCCTGGTAACTTCAGTCAACTAAAGCTTGGATCCGGCCTACTGCCCAAGCCCCCTCAGGAATATGCATGGACCCATCACTTAAGACTTCCCCAATTTTGCTGTCTGGGGAGACACTGCTTTGGGAAAGACCCCCGGTGTTCTCCTTAGTTGCTGCAAGTAATAAATCCTTCCTTCTCCCCATCTTTGGCTTGGTTGTATCTTTTGGCTTGACGCCCACCAAGAGGCGAACCCAGTTTTTGGTAACAGCTTCTTTGGAGTGAGGATGGAGAGACTTCTGGGAACCACTTTTGGTAAGCACAGACCTCAGACGCTAATTATAGGAAGCATGCTGGCCAACTTCTGAAGGAACACATCTATCTCATGGTGGGAAGCCTCAGGACACTTCCTGTGCTCAACAGTAAGGAGTGAGCAAGAAAGGTGAAGGCCAGCCACAGATATTACTTCTGGCCCCAAGGAGAACTAGTAGGGAGATCGCCCCCCGTATATGATGAATCAGGGTCAATGAGGGAAGACTGGGTGCAGTTTCCCAAGCAGAACGTGAGCGTATGTGGGGAAAAGGAGTGAAACTAGTGAGTCAGAGTAAGGAGATGAGGGCGGGAAGACTGCCTTTTAAATTACAGGATGGATCGAGAGGTAAGTTAAGAATCATTTAAATTAAACTTCTGGCCCTAAGTGGCAAAGGGAAGCAAGAAAATTATCTAGCACCCAGGCTCAGCTGCACAGCACTTGGGAAGCCTGGGGAAAATACCACCCACACACCAGAACACTGTTTTGTCTGTGGGAATTTTCATCCTAAGGATCTGGATGAAAAACAGAGCTAGAAAGACCTTGGGAGAATGTTTTCCATTCCGTTCACTAAAGGCAAACTAAGAAGGGGGATGAATGTAAAACGATTTTTCATCTCTGCTTTAGTGAGAAGGGTACCAGGAAGTCGCCTGGGTCATATCTCAAAGGGCAATCATGTTTAAGCAAACAGAGGAGGGATGGGCAAAGATAGAGAATGTGCCCTGCCCTTCGTCCCCTGCCCAAACAGGTTGAAAATGTGAGTCCCTGGAGTTCTTTTAAGGAGATATAATAGGATTCTGATGAAAGAATGCAGGGTTACAGCCCACCTAGGCGTCCACCATTTTCATGACTCTCAACTTCATGACTACTGCGGGATATGAGGCTAGCTCATCACCCCAGTCACTACCTAAGTCACATCTCACCTCCCCTTTTCTGTACTCGGGCGGTGGTGTTCACTGGTTTCCTTAGTTGCTATGTGTGCTGGGGGGGGGCGGCCGGGGCTTACATTCAACACTCCTGGGATGGACTGGAGAACGCTGGTGCACCCAAAGCTGGGGGGACAAAGGAATGGCCGTTCTCATTACATCATTCACACATGCTCGAGCAGAAAGCACACAGACTCTGAGAGCTGTGCTGTTCATTAGGGTAGCCACTGGCCTCGTGGAGTTATTTACATTTAAATACACCGAATTAAAATTAAAACACATCTTGAGGATGGGGGAGGGGAAGGGTAAGCTGTGACAAAGTGCGAGAGTGGCAAGGACATATATACACTACCAGATGTAAAATAGATAGCTAGCGGGAAGCGGCCGCATGGCACAGGGAGATCAGCGCGGTGCTGTGTGACCACCTAGAGGGGTGGGATAGGGAGGGTGGGAGGGAGGGAGACGCAAGAGGGAGGAGATGTGGGGATATATGTAGCAAGAGGGAGGAGATGTGGGGATATATGTATACGTATAGCTGATTCACTTTGTTGTACAGCAGAAACTCACACACCATTGTAAAGCAATTAGACTCCAATAAAGATGTTAAAAAAAATTAAAACACAGTTCCTCAGTTGCACCAGCAACATTTCTACTGTTCAAGAGTCATATGTGCCTAATGCCTACCATAAGGGACAGTGCAGAGACAACATTTCCATCACTGCAGGAAGTCCTTTTGGAGTTTCAAATCCCAGCCCTGCCACTACCTAACTGTGTGTCTTTGGGCAAATTATTTTAGCTCTCTGAGCCTCAGTTTCCTTATCTGTGAAGTGGGATGCCTGGATAATGTACCTCACAGGTAAGGATCCAGTGAGGTCACGAGGGTGAAGTACTCGGCAGAATATCTGGCACAATAATAATTATGATTAGTCTTCTGTCCAAGTAAACTAAAAAATCATGGAAAGGAGATACCATGCTGTCTGCCTCACTGGTATGCTCTCTGAAGTCCTGCAGAGAGCACACACTTGGCAAATGTTTACAGAATGCCCTGCTACACAAGACAGTTGGGTAAGAAATGGAACCGCCCTGTTTTAACTGTACCCAAGCAGACCAGATTGTCTTCCATACTTCCTTTTTCCCAGAGAAAGAACGGCAGAGGCTTCTAGTGAGCTGCCTTTCACTTTGAGAAATGCCAGATTATTCCAGTTTCATAAGAATGAGCTTTTAAACCATGAGCAAAGCAGAAAAACAGCCAGGTTTAAGATAAGCTTGGGAATTCTTAAGTAACAGATAAGTTACCTCAGATAAAAACTGGCCAAGGAAGAGGTAATCTCCTGGGAATGATGAGCTTAGACTCGTTTGTATTCAGGCACTGACATATTCCCAAATGCTTTTAATTATCATTATTCCCAGTACATTTGCAAGAGAAAGCCTAAAGCCGACTTCCTGAGCTGACAGCAATTATTACTGGCAATTCTGGCAGCATCAGCTGGGGCTGGAGTCCATCAGCTATGGCTGCTCACATTTTGTGATACTGGCTTCCATCCGTGTGACTTCTCCCACCTTAGCCTCACTCTAAGTCCCTAATGTTCGTCCCACCTCTAACCCTAGCCCAACACTCAGATTGTGGTACCCTCTGTCCCTCAGGCCACGTCTCTCTTCAACCACAGCCCCATTTCTCTGCTCCCCTTAACAGCAGAGCCTTTTCTCCTCCACCCACTCCAATCAGCATTCTGCCCCCACCTCTCCACTGAGACCATTTCTGGGGCAATGATTTCTTCCATATTGCAAAGTCCAATGGCAATTTTGAAACCGAGTGAGGCCCTGTGTGGCTCTCAGGCATGGAGGCCTCTTTTGTCCCCCATTTCTTGTAGGCAAGACTCCAGCCTCCATGACCTTCCCTGAGTTCCAAAGGGCGGACTTGAACAGCTGCTAATCAAGGGAGGAGCAGCCAGGAAACCACCTGTGGCCAGATTCAAGGGACCAGAGAAACTCATCAGGGTTAGGAGACTGGCCACCAGAGAAGAGATGAAGGGAGGGCAGGCAGTCCCTAGTCTTGTCAGGGACCCCACCCTTGAGCCACTGCTATAAAACCCCTCATCAGACCCTCCCGGATTGGGACACACAGTTTTCAAGGGCAGGAGCTCTCTGTGGCCCCCTTTGCCTGGCAAAGCAATAAAGCTATCCTTTTCTACTTCACCCAAAACTCTGCCCCCAAGATTCAATTCCGCACTGGTATACAGAGGCTGAGATCTCGGCATCATCCCCTCATCAACTGCCAACACAGTTAGCCACATGCTTCTTTTTGACTCTGTTTTTGTGACTTCAACTGGAGCTCCTGGTTTCTCTCCAACCTCCCTGGCCTCTCCTCCACCATCTCCCTTGCTCATCTCCATTTGTCACATGCCAGTCAGCGGGAACTTGGCTCAAAGTTAATTTAGATTATGTTACCCCCCTGCTCGAAGTCCTCAAAAATCTTTCTACTACACTTAGAATACAGTCCTATCTCCTTACCTAGGCCAGCAGAGCCCTCTGTGATGGAGCCCTACCTCCCTCCCCAGCTCTCTGATACCACTGTCTTCCTCGTCTGATCACCTTCAGCCATGTTGGCCTTCGCTTTGTTCCACAAGTGCCAAGCTCATTCCCACGTCACAACGTTTGCCCTAACTTTACCCTCTGTCTGGAGTGCTCTTCCCCCTGATCTTTACATGGCCGGATCCATCTTGTCAATCATTTTGTCAGCAAAAATGTTCCTTCCTCCAAAAGGCAAAAATCTGACCTGATCTTGAAACAGGAGGGAAGGGGGCAGGGCACAACCTTTAAAAGAAGGACAGGGGCTTCCCTGGTGGCGCGGTGGTTGCGCGTCCGCCTGCCGATGCAGGGGAGCCGGGTTCGCGCCCCGGTCTGGGAGGGTCCCGCGTGCCGCGGGGCGGCTGGGCCCGTGGGCCGTGGCCGCTGGGCCTGCGCGTCCGGAGCCTGTGCTCCACAGCGGGAGAGGCCACAGCAGAGGAAGGCCCGCATACCACAAAAAAAAAAAAAAAAAAAAAAAGAAGGACATAGCCATAGGGCATGACAAAAACTGGTTAGAACCCACTAGGTCCAAGATGGCGGAAGATTTGACTTCCATTGGACCTTGAGCCTCATTATAGGCTCATTGTAATACATTAGCTGCTAAATGACACACCCACCAGTGCCTGTGATAGTTCTGAGGCCGACCATAAAAGGTCAAAAAATGGGTGGTGGCGCAATGCCTGGAAATCCCCACCCCTTCCCCGAAATAACTGGAATAATACTTCCACTCATTAGCCTATAAAATTACCCAGCCCATAAAAACTAACCACACCATACTTCGGTGCCTCTAACCTTCTGAGATGGCCCACACTCTGTCCGTGGAGTGTGTTTCTCTCTAAATAAATCCACTTCTTACCTATCACTTTGTCTCTCACTGAATTCTTTCTGCCATGAGACATCAAGAACCTGAGCTTCATTAAGTCCTGAGACCAGGTGTGTGATCTCAGTTAAAAGACCGTGGGTTCAAGTCCCAATCTGGGTTGGACAGTTTCAATTTCAATCTGACATTACGCTATTTATAGTATCTATCCCACTCACTGTGAATGTTCACACATTTTGCTGCAGAAATATTAATGTATTTGATTATACAATGAAAGTATTACAGAAGATACATGACTTTTCTAGCATTCTGAAAAATTTTGAATTCTCACTCATATCTGGACTCAAGAGTTTTGGCTAAGGGGTTACAGATCTGTATACCTCCCTATTTTACACATGAAGAAATCTGTTCCAGCAAAGAGAGATGAATTGCCCGAGGTATCACAGCTAGGTTGAGAAGTCAGATCTCCTATTTCCCATATCAATGCTATTTCCACTATACTATGCTACCACACTCCAGATACTGCACATACCTGGGGTTTCTTGCAAGAGAAATTCCTCTTGCATCATTTGACAAACAAAAGAGCAGGCCCAAAGTGGCCAACTCTCTTAATCTGCACAGTTCCCTTAATATACTCAAATGGTGGAGAGTAAAGTTATAGTTGCCAGTGGTGCTTCGGGGATGGAGAAGGGAGGAGGGGTAAGGTCAGAGTTTAGATCAAATACTATTCTTCTCTCTCTTTATCCTATCAACATCTATATTGGTGCAGGTGGATCAGAATATTAAAAAACATCATAAATTGTGTAAATGGAAACAAGGAGGGGCAGTGTCACCACAAATCAGTCTGGAACAGTATTTGAGAATTAGGTGGATTTTAGCACCGGGATGAGGTAGAGTCATCCCTTCCCTAGCTGGCTGTCTATCTACATCAGTTGCTCACTGAGCACAAGACCCTAGGCTTTCCTCTCCTGATCCCGCTGCTTTCCTCCTCTAAATTTAAGTTCAGACCTCATCCTTATGAAGCTTCGATACCTGGACCTACTATGCCTGGTTCAGCAATCAAGAAAGAGAACCATGGGCCAACAATGGTCGGGGATGGAGCAGGTTGGAGCCATGGACAGCAGAAACAGTCTTCCCACCAATGGCCACACTTCAGAGGCTTCTGAGCAGAGAATGGATTCAAAGATACAAAGATAGAGCACAAGATTTTGTCCTGGGATAGGATGAGCAACAGAATAAGGCATTCGACTGATGATAATAACAATAAGGACAGCGTTTGTTTGTTTGTTTGTTTGTTTGTTTTGCCACACTGCACAGCATGCGGGATCTTAGTTCCCTGACCAGGGATCGAACCCTCACTCCCTGCAGTGGAAGCACTGAGTCTTAACCACTGGACTGCCAGGGAAGTCCCAGGACAGCTACTGTTGATTGAGCATCCATTTGTTGCCTGTGGGGTTCCGCGGTGAATGCTTTACATATAGTATGTCATTTCTTCCTTACAGCCACTCCAGGTATCAGAGCTTATCAGGAAAACAGAGATACTCTGCGTGTTAAATAGAAAGGTTGAATAGAGGGAATTAGAAGCTTTGCAACCTTTGGGTTAGGGGAATGAGAAGTGAGGAAGGCCACTTTCCAGAAATCCAAAAGTACAGAGATCTTAAGGAGGTTGCCTTGATGATCTCAGCTGTACAGCACTTTAGTGGGGGAGTCTCAGGAGGACCCCAAAAGCCAAGGGAAGCAGTTGATGATCCAGCTTCTCCTTCTTTTTTTTTTTTTTTTGTGGTACGCGGGC